>NW_015165846.1:522952-532363 GCF_001447785.1 Gekko japonicus | reverse complement strand
AATGGAAAAGTGGCCTCGGATCCAAGCCTTACTGTGTGAACTGCCACTTTCTTTTAGCTCCCTTTCTGTTATAGCATTAATTATCCAGGTATTTAGCTTAACTAAATGCCTGGATAATTTAATCCTATAACAGAAAGGGAGCCAACTGCTGAACTGCAAGTTCTGGTCACTGTACCTCAAAAAGAAAAAAAGATGTAGCATTGGAAAAAGTGCAGAAAAGGGTAACTAAAATTATTAAGGGGATGGAACACCTTCCCTATGAAAAAACATTAAAGAGGTTAGGTCTTTTTACCTTTGAGAAATGATGGCTGAAGGGTGACATGACAGAGGTTTACAAAATTATGCATGAGATAAAGAAGTAGAGAAGGTATTTAATTATATTTATACCCTGCCCTCCCCTTTTCACAAGAACTCGTGGGCACTCAATGAAATTAATGAGCAGTAGGTTTAGAACAGATAAAAGGAAGTACTTCTTCACCCAAAGACTAATTAACATGTGGAATTCACTGCTGCAGGAAGCGGTGATGGCTACAAGCACAGACAGCTTCAAGAGGGGATTGGATAAACAGGGAGCAGAGGTCCACCAGAGGTCCAGTATAGATGGAACACTATGTCTGGGGCAGTGATGCTCTGTGTGCTTGGGGGCAACAGTAGAAAGGCTTCTGGAGTTTTGGCCCTGCTGGTGGACCTCCTTGATGACACCTGGGTTTTGGCCACTGTGTGACACAGAGTGTTGGACTGGATGGGCCATTGGCCTGATCAACATGGTTCTAACTCAGCTTAATGTGCCATTACTACAGTGTTGATTTGTAAACCTGACCCAAATGAACGCTTGAGAACAGCCTGCAGCCTGCTGATCCAAATAGAAGTGGCTTTAGATGTATTAAGTCTCCATATCATCAGCAACTGGGACATTTACATGCTTTTCCATAGTAATTATTCAGAGTATGTAGTGCAAAGCCATTACAAGTAAGGAAAATGTCAGCTGCACATAACTTTAAAAACATATTCGTGCACCATATTCACATCATAAAAATAAAACCCTTTATTGATAGTATGAATGTTTAACATGTTTAATGCTGCCAGCTATAAAAAATGGTAAAAAGACTTCTGCTTCATACATTTCACTTTACAAATATACAAATGTTAATGAATAATTAATACTAGATTATACAGTCTGAACTTCATTAAAATCCTGTTAGCCAGTGACAAACCTCTCTAGCAACACATGATTCAGAGAAGATAAACATTTTGTTTCCATACACGCAAGTCTACAGAAAATTTAAATACTAAAACCCTAGAAGTCTTACTGAATTAGCTGGAACCACTTTAATAGTTGTGCTTACTTTATAGATTACTAGCAAAAATACACATCTCCTCTTGCATTGTGCCTCCTCACATCCATTGTGGAATACAGTACTCAGTGCATTTCCTAATAAAACTCATTATTGTATATAAAATCTCTAGATATAGCATAAAGAAAGGGCACAATTTACTGTAAACAAAAGGAAATACTTTAAGAGCTATGATAACATCTGTTTAAGGTTAGAAACAATACTGACCCAGTGATACTGAAATCATTCCCCCAGATTTCAGCTCTAATCCCTACTGAAAAATCCTATGCTGGACAACTGGATTGTGTGTGTGCTTATCCGAGCTGTTTCCTATGGGTCCATAGAATGATGATTTCTTTGCATGAGAGCTATTCCAGTGAACAAAGCAAAATTTAGGAAAGAATATAGTCACAACTATTGGAGCTCCTATGGTAGTGTGCAATTCCATATACAGATCTAGAATGAAGAGACCACTGGCTAGTCCTTATACAGTGGAGTCTTGAAGCTATCCTACTATATTTTAATTTATCACAAAGGTTCAATATCTTTTATCTAGCATCTCAAAATGAAAATAGCAACTATCCATGCCTATGGAAGATCATCCTCTGCTTTTTTGTAGCAAGAACTCTATATATTGACATTATATGGGAAACACCCTGGTTAACATCTGCTAATTATGCAGACTGTTTCGGGAAGGTATTCAAATGCCTTTACTCATGGCCTGGTTACTGATATTTATTTTTGTCCTTGACCACACACTACTGTAACGTCTTAGAGCAAAGTTATCTAGTGCAAGGACTCAGATGAGCAGGATACATTACTGGGAGGAAGGGGAGGAGCTGCAGAGAGGGTTGGAGAATATACTTCTAGCCTAAGCTATAAAAAAAGTCTCACACACTCACACACAAAAAAACCAGGAAGTTTTACTGGAAACAAACTTCCTTCAGCCCTGTATTGGCCCAAAGTTATTGACCACCTATCATAGGAAAAATTTCTAAAATGAGGGCAAATAAAGATTTAAGTAGCAACTTTATCACAGACATGTACTTCCTCATTTTTGTGACTTATTAAAAATCTGAATATAATAACAGTAAAATTTAAATAAACGTGTTGTGTGCATAACATACATGCCCCCCCCCCAATATACATGAATCTCTTTATATGTAAAGTTAATGATTTGGTTTCTGCAGTTGCAGCCAAGAGGGCTACAGTCTTCAAGATGCAAACCCAACTTGGTCAGCAAAACCTATGTCAGCTTGACAAAGTATCATAATATGGAACAACTTTTAAAGTTATTGCTTTGGATCATCTAGTACAGATCCTATCTTATCAATGCAAAAAAACCCCAACCCTCTATAGAACTGATTAGCCACTTCTCATTTCAAGTAATAATATGATCTTTATCAAGCAAAGAAAAAGATCCTTCTTTCAGAAGTTCTACATACAACAGTAGAATGCATGAAGAATTTTAAACTAGACACAACACTTCAAGATTTCATCTGGTCTATTCAATCTCTATGGAGAGAGAAATATGTAAGGAATGGATAGTTGGTGGGAAAGGACTGGCACCCTGATTGTTTAAAGCTTCTAAAGTTTTCTTTAAAAAACACATTATATCATAGGAAAGGATCAGGCTGCATAAAGCTCAGCAACAGGGCCAAAGTGCACCTGACAATGAAGCACTACATAAAACGGACTTACGTTAATATTAGGGAAACAACTGACCAGTCTATTGGTCACACCTTTGGAATAATTCCTTTTTATAGCACAGAAATAAGAAAACTACTAGGAAACAAAAAACAGTGTTGTTTTCAACATTCATGATTCATAGAGAAACTGTGCTTTCTGTGGTTAGATGATTCCTTCTGGATTTACAGAGAATCACATTCATATCTGTGGGCTTAAGCTCAGGCACTTCTTTTGAAAAGGTCTGTCTGGAATGGGGGTTTGCATGGAGTGTACTCTGCATGATTTAAAAAAATGAGCATCTTCAGGGTTTGCTGGTCATCTCCCAGCACAGGAATCGCCTGCTCTCTCATCTGATGTGCCTGCTGCCACGAGACACCTCTTGAGGCTTTAGTGTTTAAGATTTCTACATCAAAAGCATTATTCTCTACGTACTATAAAAAAAAAAAGTAAACTAACCGCGTTATACAAATTTGCTGTTACCCAAATAAATAACATGGAGTGGATAAGACAGTGTTAGGAATGGCAAATCACTCGGAATGTGAAATTTCCAGAGACTAGCTGCTGGTTGGCAACAAGATCTCAATCTCTTTCCCATTGGCTACGACAGCATTGCTTGAACAACTGCTTGCCAAGTCCACAGGTGAGCCCAGTGAGGATGCCTGAGAAGGAGTTTTAGTTGGTGGGGTGGCAGTGGCTGGAGAAGGAGCCAGTCCAGGTTTCTTTGGAGGTATTGGTGGTGGATTACCTCTTTCTGCTCTGGGTATGGTCGGCGATTTAATTCCTGGGGATAAAGGACTTAATGGGCTCGAGACCTTGCCTGGGCTTGACTCACTCTTGGGGCTCATGGCACTGGCCAGGTTTCGGTAGTCTGTGCCAAAAGGTGAGCTGTTAGGAGAGACTGGTTTGATAGGGCCTTGCTGACTGGTGAACCTGGAGAGGACCTGAGTGACTGTATTGCGGGCAAGCTGCTTAGCGGCAGAATTATCGACAAGGGTGGGTGACAAATCCCTGGATGGAGGGCTCTGGAGACCACTTGACTGGTGATCCTGATCTGCCTGGGACTGAAATTTGTGACGAGCAGCATGGAAGCGCTGATTGATTCCGACTTGGTAGGAAGATTGATAGCCAGGACTGCTGGCTGAAGCTCCAATCAGACGTTTGGTCATAACTGGGGAGGAGCAAGGGGAGGAAGTCAAAGATGAGGAACCCGTGTTGCTGGGGGATAAGGATATCCCACTGGAAGGGAGTGATGGAACACCAGAGGCAAGCGATTCTGTTCTTATAGGGGAGCTACTGTTTTCTACAGCATTCTCAACAGCTGATCCTGCAGGCTTTGCCCTTTGCAGGCTCTCCATGCTGAGCTCAGCTGGTTCTCCACTTATCTGCATAGCATCACAATGCCCGTTTACCTTGGCATAAGGGTAGGCAGCTGTGGCAGAGGGGGATGTTAGCAAGTGCACCAATTTGCCTGTACTTGCATTCTCTGCCAACCAACTTTCTGTCTGGCACGCTACTGACCGAACTGAAGAACATTCTGTGCCAGTTGCTACAGACGCGACTGAGATATGGGGTGGTATGCTCTCAGCTTGGATGCTACTTTCTTTGTGAGTTGCCTCTAGCTCCTCTAGGATTTTCTTCAGATTCTCTACCTCTTCCTTCAGAGCCTTGGTGCGGTTCTCTTCCCGGTTCAGCTTGGCTCTCAACTGTTCTCTTTCAATGTCAAACTCAGATAGCTGCTTCTCTACTTGTGCCTCCATTTGCAAACCCCTCTTCTTCTTAGCTGCCAGCTCCTCCTCCATTTGGCTCACTTTACTTCTTTCTTTCTCCAGCTTCAAGCTCAGTTCCTCAACCTGCTTCCCTTCCTCTGCAGCTTTGGCTGTGGCTTTCTTGCACTCCAGCACAAGCATGGAAGAAAGCTGCTTGTGGTGTGCACGTTCCTCCTCCAGCTGACTAGACAGCTTCTTTTGTTCTCTCTCAAACTTCTTCACCTGGGACTTCTCAAACTCCAGCTAGGAGAGAAGATAAAGTCAATTAAAATAGTCAAATGGCTTCAAGCCACCTCCCAAAAAACAAACATCGGAACAACAAAAGCAACTGAGAATCATGGACATAAGAATCAATGACAGAAATAACTGAAGCTTGGATCCTGTAACCCTGTTCCCCTTGACTTTCTCTCTCTGTGGAGGCTTTCCCTCACTGTGGTGCTCACTTCCTTTGCTATTAGCATTTCTGTGCCTGCAAGATCAAGGGGTTCTCATGCACATGGCAGTGACAGCAGCAGAGGAGTGGAGTGCCGCCTTGAAAGAAATCCTCCGCAGCAGCCCGAGAGAAGCATAGGTGTAACACTGTCATGGGATCCAAGCCTAAGATTATAAACACCCTACATACTCAGGCCAATGCAAGCCCAGACAAATGCAAAACTATGGGCCATTTACAGCTACTATTACTATATATACTCAATAAAATGGGTGTATTAGAAATACCCTTCTGTTCATAACCCTTCCTTCCATTGTCCATGCCCCTTCCTTCCATTCTGAAATTAAGCCTAAATATATAAAACAGAAAAGAATGCACATCCTTCCTCTATCTCCACCTCCCTCCCCTTTCTTTTGGACTCTCGACACTCTTTAAGGCAGACACCTGACTTCTTGTAAAGCACAATGCCTACTGATGGTACCTATACTTCCATCCATATGATGTGCACAGAGCTGCAACTGGTTTTAATTCCTTGTAGGAGGGATACCTGTTGCCTCTCACCATTTCAGGATACATTATAAACCCATGCAGCATTCCCAACAATTTCAAAAGAAGCGGGGTTTGTTTTCTATTCTCAATGACTTGGACCCTGGCAAAATCTTTGACAGTAGCAAATTCCATCAGCAGACTCCCCCCCTCCCCCCTTGCACTGCACCCCAAAATGCTCCTTCCAAAATGCTGCTCCTAGGAGACAGATGACCCGCAGAAAAAACCATGAGATGAAAGTCAACCACAGGAGGAGGGAATAAGTGAAAATCAGAAAACTTCTGTCCATCAGAAATTTGCCACTGAATCCAACCCATAATTTTCTTCTTCTTTAATCCATTTTGGACATTACTGTGACTACTGAACTATACTGTCTTTAGGTTTTGTTGTAAGCCTCTCTGAGTGCATGGAATATAGTAGATGACAATAAAAATGTATTTCTGTAAACCTAGAAGTATTACTGTAGTAAGTCTACTTTGCTGCTTATAGGGAGACTGAACTCTCATGACACAAGAAGTGAGGTAAATTAATCATTTCTCTCTGAGAGCTGACGAGCTAGTCAAAGTTGTACCTGCTGCGTGAGCCGCTCTCGCTCTTTTTCCAGCATGTAGGTGACATCATCCCCTTCAGCAGTGTCTTGGGCGTGCCGCTGTCTCTCTTCTTCGAGATCCAATATTACCTTCCAACCAGAAAAGCACACACATCAATCACTTCTGCATAGCGAGAATTACAAGTGTATCCAGATGGGCAGGCCAAGTCAGGCAATGCGTTTTTATGCTTAAAGCACTTTTAAACAGAACACCATGTAAACATGTACACTCTAAATCATTTAAAGATTCTGTTGATGACTTTAAAAAGTTCATTCTTCCACACCTCATTACAGCCACTCCCTGTAATAGTCTACCTTGTGAGAGAAAGAATAAAAAGAGATGAAGAACAGAAAAATGCGCAGAGCATCGTGTTTACATAACTTGCTGTAGAACTCTGAAACTGTGTTTTCTGTTCACATGATGCTGCCACAAACTGAACTCTTCTGGATGTTGATAGTTTACATCAGCAATTCTTCAAATCTGTCTCACAAATAAAAGGTGCAAAAACACCGAATTTTCCTTCACGGGTATTGCTATGTTATTCTGCGGAAGCAGAGGAGATTTGTATTTTGTAGCATCCAACTCAAGTATCTAAATGTAAACATCAAAACTGCTGTATGGTTTATTCACTAGGTGACAGATCTCACTAAGGTCTACCCTTGGGGGGTGGGAGGGCTGCAGCAGAAGGGGGGAAATTACCTAAAAGATTATTTACACTGAAATCCCAGAGGGTATGTACATGGGAGCAGGCTTCACTGAAGTAAAAAGGACTTTCTTCTAAGCTAGCATACTTAGGGACTGATACAAAAGATACTGTACAAAGACTTGCTTAACAATGCAGAATATGTAACAGAAGACGACTTACTCCCATCGTGTGAATTACAGGTAATACAAGTCTAATGCCCTCATTAACTACTGATTTAAAAACAAGCCTATTTCAAGACATCTGAGCAAGAACAGAGGTAGAATAAGGCCAACATTTTTTACCCCTTACTTGGAAAAAATATTAGTGCAAAATAATTTATTTGAATACTCTTTACAACAGTGTTTCTGCACTAACTGCTCAGTTCCAAAAGCCTTCTGTCCCAATTTTTCAGCAGAACAGGTACTATAAAAGGTGTATTGAAAAAAATACCCAAAAAACTACCAGTAAATTCTACCTTGGATTTCTAGAAATTATGCCCACGGTAATGAGATATAAGTATTCACTATGTTTTGCATGACTGCTTTGAAGCATACCAACATAGCTCTAGGTAAAATTAAACTGTGCAAACTTTTATTATGTTATTGCTTCAAGTGTTAACACCCAAAGGATTTACTAGCTTGCAACTCTTGAGATTATTCCTCTCTGAGAGCTGTAGAGGAAGTAAAAACAGTCTCTTTTGAAATGATGCATTCAAGGGAAATTACTGAAGTGAAAAACAACTAAAATAGACAGCAGAGATTCCAGTGTGAAGGCCAAAAGGAAGCACTTGCTTCCTTTCAAAATTATCAGCTGCTCTATTTTAAATGTAACACTGGGAATACTAAAAAATCTCCTCTGTGCAGACGAGAAAAGACTGCTGTGCCAAGATGGCAGCCAGAGTTCAAAGATGTGCATGTTATATGAATGGAAATTATGGCAGCTTTAGCAAGAGCACATGCATTCTTCATGCCTGCCACTCTGTAAAGACAGACACAAACACATTAAAGTGTAGTTTCATTCATGCCTAATCATTAAAGCTTCCCCCCCACAGATTCACATGCATGACCAGAGCTCTCTGTATACCTAATCAAAAAGGCTGATGTCACCATGATTCAGAGAAAACCCCCCAATATAACAGGAAATCAGACACTACATAGATTTTTGATCAGAAGGTGCATCTTCTACTTCTCAACAGCTGCATCAGTTAATAAAACACTTTTGTGCTTTACTAAGAGAAATGATTTTATTAGAAGCATTGAGTTAGTTAGCAACTGAACACCACAATAACACATTTGGGACTGAGTGAATTTGTATAATCATAGATTTAAAATGCTGATAGTTGTCACCTTGCTGGCAAAAAGACCCAGCAAGATAATGCGAATCTGCTCTGCCATAGAAATGCTAAACAGAAGCAATCGTTTTTGAGCAAAGTGCAGAAAGCATGAGACCTACCTTTCTGTGCCTGCTTTCTGCCGCAGCTAATTGGGACAACATTTTCTCCTGCATATTCTTGCAATGTTTCATCACTACCTTTAGGACAGACAAAGGATTGGCACAAACGGGTTGCTTATCACCATGATTCTCCTCCTTCATTGCCTCAAAATCCCTCTGAAGTGCCATCAGTGGGTCACTTATATTGTATTTTCCATAACGTTCTTCAATGAAAGCATCTCTGTGCTGGGCCTGAAACATATGATCAGGTATTCCAAATTATTAACCAATGTTAGGTACCAAAGAGAAGAGAAAAAGTAAATGCTGGATAAAATCCAATCACCTAAATAAACAAGTGTGGAGAAGCCCCAACATAACCACTAAGACTCACGGCTATGACTGTGGAAGATGGTCTTGTCAAAAACCCAGCCAAATAAAAATGAAGTCTACTTAGTATATAAAAATCTGCTCATAATTAAGCCATTTCACAGCCCATAACAACTACTGAGGTGAGACTGAAAGAAGAGAAGTGGGAGACAACAGAAGGAAGAAGCAGGACATCTAGGAAAGAAATATGAAGGAAGCAGGGGTACGAAAAGCGGCTGTCACAACTGGGAAAAGAAGCAGAAGTGGATAGAGGAAGGGGGTGTAAAGCAATCTAGGAACAGGGAGAAAAAGCAGAGATTACATTTTGCCTGCATATTCAATTTGGGCATCTCCTTATAGCTACGTTTCCATGTACTTTTCTACTACCATATATGGTAATCGTCTGGTAGTTATGTATTATTTATAATATGGCAGAGTTACACACAGGAAGCATATAATAATATAAAATATGTAACCAAGTCGATGCAACAGGTATGCAGACCAAGTGGGCAATTCCCCTAAATACTAATATCTACATTTTCAATCCACTCAATCACAGCTTGGGGGGGGGGGG
>NW_015165846.1:497628-522922 GCF_001447785.1 Gekko japonicus | reverse complement strand
ATTGGATTTATACCCCACCCTTCACTACCCAAAGGTGTCTCAGAGCAGCTTACAAACTCCTTCCCTTTCCTCTTCCCCACAACAGACACCCTGTGAGGTAGGTGGGGCTGAGAGAGCTCTTGACAGAGACTGCTCTTTTTTCAAGAACAGCTGTGCCAGAAACTATGGCTTGCCCAAGGTCATCCAGCCAGGTGCAAGTGGAGGTGTGGGGAATCAAACCCAGTTCTCCCAGATTAGAGTCCGTCCACTTAACCACTACACCAAACTGGCTCAAAGAGCTCTGTCACATCTCCCTGGAAAGTATGATGCTCATATTCCTGTGACAGATGGAAAATAGTTCAGCGGGCGGCACCACAATCGTATTCGGGTCCTGCTATTTTGCGCCATTTAAACAACAGGTGTGCACAACTGCCAAAGCCTATTCATATTCTATTAGCGGTTTTCCATACTTTGCGTGGCAAGTCAAATCCTGCGGGCCTCTCGTTGGTGTTTTATCAGGTTATGGATGTTGGGTGGAACTGACTGTATCCATATTTGAAACCATTCATGCCCTAGATCTAAATTTTGTGATGGCAGGATTCGTGCAGATCTTATTGCTGGGTGTCGGGATCTTAATCTGGATAGGCCTGTGTCAGCCATGTCTTTGTGGATGGGCAATTCTCTGATTTCAACAATCTTTTTATATGCACGAAGAAGAGCATCTTGTCTTCAGAGATGTGGGAGAGCGATGTGGCACAACATGGGTGGCCAATAGGTCAGAGTGGGTTTAATACTTCTGCTGATGGTTCTCATTGTTGTATTGAGTTGGACATCAAGTTTGTGGACTTGGGGGCTGTTGAGCTACACTGATGTACCATATTCAGTGTAGTTATGTAGTTCACCAACGATATATACACTTTTTTTACATGGAACTACTACTTAACTTAAATCAAGAGATAAGTTAAGAGATATAGGGCTTTAACATCAGGAATGTTTGGGGGGGTTGTGTGTTTCTCTTGCTTACCATGTAACCATTAGGTGGCTAGGCATGACAGACCCCAATGAACAGGGACACATGCCAGCTGAACATAACATAATATGGTACTAGGTACTATTCATATTAATGCCTTATTACAGGCCACAAAACAAACTACAGACTGGCAACTAGCCTCTCTTCTCTCTATGAATTCCACTAACTGCAATTGTGAACACGTAACTGCAATTATACACTTGCGTCTTCACATTTCCCTAACAGGAAACACTTTTCAGGAAAGGGAAATCCAACTTCAAAAAGCAGGTCTGTGGCATTTTAATTACAGCCAAAAGTAACCATAATACAAAAGGAAGCCTTTCAACTAATGCATACACTGTGTTTGCTTACGATGAGTGATAAATATATCAAGATCCAACAGTTGCTATATTTATAGAATTACTTCCTTTTCCATTGTTGACAATACTGTCTACAGATTAAAATACATAGACAGATGTATTTGCACAGAATATACGGTACTAAAAAAGGCAAATGTGATTTTGGGCTGCATCAACAGACATATAGTGTCCAGATCACATGAAGTGATGGTATCGCTTTACTCTGCTCTGGTTAGAGATGTAAAATTTCCGGAAATTTTGAAGCTCTGAAAAAAACCCAGTTTTTTTCTGGAAAAATTGAAAAAAAAATGCCATATTAGCACTTCTTTTTCTTTTCCAGATTGAAAGTCATTCTGTTACTTTAGGAACATAAAATATGACAATGGACATTTTTACTCGGCATGAAATTATCATAACTAGCATATTAAAAATATAGTGTATCCAAACAATTATTACAAACAGAATACCCACACACACACAAAAACAAAACTGAAACCTTTCCCTTTTCTTGTGACAATAGCACCTCCTAAAAGAAGAAGAAGAAGAAGTGTATCTGTGTTGCTCTTCAGGATAAAAGCAGCTTTTTAAAACTCGTGACCATTCAGTAACATTTGATCAGTCAAATGCCCAGTTAAATGGCAATGAGACTCTCATTCAAAAGATCTCTATTTTACCAATAAACTTGAATGATTTAACAACCATATATTGCCAAATTATTTAATTACTGAATCAATTTCTATGCGAATTACATAAATTTCTACCTTCTACCAAGTCCATTCTCTGATTCTTCTTATATGCGGCCAGCCTCCACACATTAAATACAGTGAAATTGGCCTGATACTTAAGCACTTGTCACATATACTACTGGGTGGATGGTGCATGAGCTTGCAACACATGTTCTTCTTCAGAAAAGACTACAACTATAGCAGTTAAGTAGGAAAAATCTAGTCCACATCATTTATGATTTGGGACACATATACCCTTACAAACCCACCTGGCCATTATGGTCAACTTTGGTGCCCACACCGCCTGAGATTAGGACAACAGCAACCCAGGAGAGGACCTTCTTGGCTTGGCACCCAAGCTCTGGAACTCTCTCCCCAGGGAGCTTTGTCTGTCCCCTTCTGCTGCCATCTTCTGCTTTTTGCTTCATTTGGCATTCCCTCAATGATACCTCCTTCCTAACCAATGTTTCTATGTTTTGTATCTATTTTCAGTGTTCTGTATGTATTTCAACTCTGTGTTTTAAACTCTTTTGAAATTGTTTTAATGATGTAGATTGGGGGGGGGGTGATTTTAATAGTTTTATAATTAATGTTACCATGTATGGACATAACTCCAGCAGAATTTTATTTTTTAAAACATTGGAGTGCAAAAGACCCTCATTCCTGTAATTACTACAAGATAATACAGTGATGAAAAACAGAGGCTGCTATCGACACAATGGTATCTTTGACTGAGGTCCGATTTTCACATTATGAAGGTGGTCCTATTTTTACATTATGAGGTCCATGTGGTAGACATGTGGACTCAACAGATTGTGTGCCAGGAGTGCCATGCTGGGAACCTCAACTCCCCGGGCCTGATTTAGAATTGGGACCATAGAGGAGAACAGGCTTAAGCATCCCCACCCCACTTGTCTAACCTAAAGTGGCCCCATGAGTTGCTATTTTCCTCTTTGTTTCATGTAAACGTTCTCAAGGAAATAAACAGAGGCTCCCTGGGGCCATTTCATCTGGGGGAAAATGGTCCAGGGGGGGAGGCTTAAGTCCTTTCTCCCTGTATGGCCATGGTCTGATCCATATCAGACCCATGTGCATCATGGAACAGAGTTCACACCACAGAATACCAGGCACATATCTGACTCCTTGAGGCAGACACACAGTCCTCGTAATGTATTCCCTCAAAAATACTTTCAATTTAAGAAACACAGACTAATTATATGCTCAATTGTAACTTAAACCATGTTGAATTTAAGTCAATTAGAACACCATCTTTGTTACCCCAGCTCAGGGCTGATTCACACATTTACAGTGCCCATGCACTTGCAGCAGGTACATACTGCCAGTCAGTACTGTATTTACTGAACAGCAGTACATGATGCAGCCTCAGCTTGAAAACCAATGGAAATTCTTTAATCCCATGACTACCCTGGGAAATCTATTATAGAATCTCTCCTCTTGTTCACTTCACATAAAAGCTTTCCACATACAAAACTGTCCCAGTTTACCAAATGAATCACATGTCCTGAACCAAAGAGAGCATCATTTGCTTGCTGTAGGATGAATACACTGATTCTCATTCAGAATTACTCACTACAGAACAACAAAGGATTTCATGAATGTTTTCTGTAATTTGAGAGTGGAAAAATACCCCAGGAAATTTAAGGAGTAAAATAATGCTTGCCCAATTTCAGTCCACAAAAATACTACATGAAATAGTAGTGCAGTTTCACTATTGTTTAGTAAATTTAATTCCAGTCTGGAGATTGTTGATCCATCATATTTTCATCTTTGTAAGGACTCAAATACAGAAACATTAATTGTGCAGATTACTTCATACAAAAGCAGCAAAATAATTCTCATGTGACAATCTCTCTCGCCAAAGTCTATTCTTAACTAGCTCAAGAACACCACAGAACCATTAGGGGGTTGTTGTTTTTTCCCCTGACTGAGTTTACAGTGCCATTTCGAAATAAACTTGAGTATGGTATGATTGTGTTTTGACTACCAACTAAATCTTAGTAGAACAAAGTTATTTGTTCAGAAAGAACTGTGACTAAGCCACCTTACAGTGGGCTTACTTGAATCAGTGGGGGGGGGGAAGTTATTTCACTCTGAACTGTGTTCAGATCTCCTCCTACATAAGTCACAAGTATTTTTATGGGACAATCACTACTGTTTTGAACTATGAATCAAATGAAATATCGGTTACTTACCATGAAGGTTCCTGCTATCTTGTACTTATGGGCAACATGTCAATAGTTGGGTGACTTTCCTGTGGGTAAGAAGGACCAGGGCAAGAGGATGGGAAAGACATCTTCTGACTCCGATGAAAAGAGGTATTAACCTTTGGAATGAAAGTCTGGTCTGTATGCAAGAACATTTTGTCACTGTGGAGTACACATTAGCCTTGACAAATGGGGAGTGAGTTGACTTCAGAGACCATTCTGGCTGACGTAATGGGCACCAGGAATAAGATTTTAAAGTTCAGAAACCTGAGACTCTACTCTTAATGGTTGAAATGGAGGTTGTCTAGTTAAGGCTAAGAGCGCCATAGTTTCCATGATGGAAAGTGATGAATTGTACAAGGACAGGAAATAGATGCTCCTTTGAGAATTCTCTTAAATGGAAGGGGTACCCTGGAGAGACAGACTTTCCCAATGGTCTGAAGGATGGAGTCAAGTGCAGCCACCTATCTTCCCAGAGTACTGTGCCACAAACCTTGGAAAAGGCTGTTCTGTAGGAAGAAGAGTATGCCTAAGTGGCCTTGTTGCTCTTTCTCTTGTTGCTGCCCAAGTACAGTTATAAATCGACATGTCAAAAGTTCTTCTGGGTGGCAACATTACCTAATGATCACTATGGAAAAACCATGCCACTGTAGTCTTCCACTTAATATCCATCCATCCATCCAAAGCCTTTTGTTGGCATATAAAAATAAGTTACAGTAATCTAAATACAAAATCATGCAGAGTAAAATTAAAATTGTAGCGTAACATCACAGAGTAACATCATAATAAAACCTAATTCATAATATCACTTATCAGGCCATAGGACCATGGCACTGCAGAGAAACTTTGTTACTATTTCAGTTATTTCTGTATCTGGATTATCGAGCAAGAAAAGGAGCTAAAAATCATCAGGGGTCTCTAAAAATTGGCCTAATGCGGGATATAGAAGATCCCGACGGGATGTCAAATAGAGAGGGCACTGGAGGAGGACATGGGCAACAGTCTCAACACAGTCCTTCCTACAAGGACAGCACCTGCTAGGATAGGGAATTCCTTGGAATCTGCTAGATAAGATAGCTGAAGGAAGAACATTAAATCTAGCCAAGGATATGGCTCTATGCAAATTTGGAGCTATGAGTTGATAGAGGTACACTGCCGGAAGATTTGCATTAGGAACAATCCCCAGATTTAAGGGAGAACAGGTTCTGCTAGCCAGGCTATAAAGAGTTGGTAGTTCTGATCCCAACAAACTAGATTTTATTTTTAAAAAGGCCTCAGACTCAGAAAGCATATATAAGGATTGCTTAATATCCATATAACTAATCAGAGAAGCCCTGGGTCTGGAGGATATATGGGGCCCTGAGACAGAAGATCTTTCCCCAACTGTAGAGGCCAAGGAGGTTGAAGAGAAAGTTCTACCAGAGTCGAGAACCAGGGGCACCTTGGACAATGGTGTGTAACACAGATCATCCCTCACTCCTCCTGAATTATCATTTTGAGCACCTTGGGGATGGTTGGAAATGGGGGGAGGAAGGCATACACAAAGCCTTTCAAGCCAAGGAAAGGCAAGGACATCCATCTGTTCAACTTCCTGGCAATAGAGGCTGCTGAAGAAGCTGGGGCTCTCTGTGTTCTGCTGAAAGGCGAAGAGGTTGACTAATGGATAACACAGATGGCTGTGGACTTGTCTAAATACCCGAGAGAGTGGGTGCCATTTTTTGGGTATTACCTGCTGTCTCCTGAGCCAATCTGCTTCCAGGTTATCCACCTCCCTGATATGGTCTGCCCTCAGGTTGAGGATCCATTCCTCTGCTCAATAACACAACCTTCCAGGTTATCCACCTCCCTGATGTGGTCTGCCCTCAGGTTGAGGATCCATTCCTCTGCTAATAGCACAACCTTCCAGGTTATCCACCTCCCTGATGTGGTCTACCCTCAGGTTGAGGATCCACTCCTTCGCCCAATAACACAACCTTGGTGATTCCACCTGGAGCATGCTGGATCTTGTTCCTCCTTTCTTGTCCATGCACACATTGGCTAGTGTGATAGTGGTGAAGATTCTTACACTACTGTGCAGCAGCTGGTCCTGGAAGTGAAGGAGCATTAGCTGAATGGCTCTGAGCTCCAGAAGATTTATACTGAATGAATCCTTGTGGTCTAGGCTGCAGTGGGATCCCCAACCGAACAGGCTTGAGTCTGTGGTGATGGTTAATTAGGTTTTTGGCCTTGTGTCACAGGGTCTTTTTGCCGCTGGATTTATTGCCTTTAAAGACAGGACTGTTGAATTGGTTGTGTTTGGCACTGCCTATGCTGTGCCTCAAGTTTCCCTAGTCTCTGTACCAGGACGACCCCTTCTAAAATGCAGTAACATTTGATAAGATTGAAAGGAAGAGCTCCTGAAGTACTTGTCCTCCTTTTAATACAAGAAGAGTGTGACTTTATTTTTTGTCCTTGGTGTCAAAAAATATCTTCAAATTTCTCCCCAGATAATTTTTTATCAGTGTAAGGGGTGTTGCAAAGGTAGTTTTAGTGATTTAGTTCTCCCCTCCCACAACAACTACAAAGCCATAAGTAGCACTGTATGAGCATTTCAGAGGCCACTGCTCTAGAGGAAAAGATCATGGAGTTAACACTTGAGTCAGTCATAAACTCTGTGGCTCTTTCCTACGTACAGCCACCTTTCTACTCATCTTGGGCAAGTCTGCAATTAGAACCCGAGACCAGGCCAGTAAAGCTCATGCCATCAGGGAGGCAGTGACTGCTGTATAGGTGAAACTTGCATCACAGTAATGGATTTGATTAATGTTAATATGAGATATGACTACAGTGTTTGCCAAATGGATTAAAATTGTAAGTATATTATATAACAGCCAAGTATGTTTAGCCTTGCATTAATCCTTTGCTAATACTAATAATAGTAATTTTATTTTTGTAACGGTCTTGAGTGGAGGCGAGCCCAGGGGACCGTGTCTATGCAGGAGATGAAGAGGCCCATTAGTCTGGCCAGAGTCATGAGGGAGGACCTTCTGCTTCGAGCGATCTGTCTGCAGAGACTGCAGTTCGATTCTGCCTTTGGTCTTGGAAGAAACATTTTGTTCTGTGACATATTTAGGAGAACTCCCAGGTGCTCTATGGTCTGAGTAGGAACTAGGTGACTCTTTTGGAGGTTCATCAGGAAGCGGTGCAACCGGAGGCACTGTAGGGGAGCAGCTGTATCCCAGACAGACTTGGACTGAGATGTTGAGCGGATCAGGAGGTCGTTGAGGTATGGGTGGACATGTACCCCTTGTTCTCTCAGTAAAACTATAGGGTGGATCAATATCTTGGAAAAAACTCTGGGAGCAGTGGAAAGGCCAAGTGGTAGGGCCCTGAACTGCCAGTGTTGACCCTGAACACAAAATCTTAGAAAACGGTGGTGACCTTCTATGATTGGAATGTGAAGATATGCCTTCTGAAGATCAATTGACGTCAAGAATTATCCTGGTTGGAGGGCCTCTGCTATTGAGCGAAGAGTTTCCATGCGGAAGCATCTCAGTCGTACAAAATTGTTCAAGAACTTTAAGTCCAAAATGGCCCTCCAACTTCCGTTCCTCTTGGGCACAGTGAAAAAGATGGAATAGACACCTTGCCCCCTTTGGTGAGGTGGAACAGGTTCGATGGCGAGGATGCTTGAGAGATTTTGCACCACATCTGTGGTCCTTTGTAGTTTGAGATGATCCTTTATCAGAGGAGAGAGAACAAGACAGTTGGGAGTGATATTTAGGAATTTGATGGAATATCCCTTCTCTGTGACCTCCTGGGACCAGGCGTCTGCTTTGGACTCGGCCCAAGTCTGGTGGAATAGAAGCAGTCGGCCCCCCCACTGGTGCAGCTGCATAGTCATGCATTGGGGGCCTTGTTGCCCCTCCCTGACTTATCGTCCCTGGGGAAAACTGACCTGCTTGATCTGTTATGGAAGGGGTTGCGTCTGAAGGCCTGACTGGAAGTTCCCCATGAAGGGTGTCTTCCATTTCTGTTCAATCTGTATGAGGATCGAAAACCGCGAAAGAAAAAATTAGCGGAACCCCTCCTGTCGGTTCTGCCAAGCGAACGCGGCATTGTCTTCTTGTCTTTTGTCTCTACAAGAATTCTGTCTAGGGCATCGGTGCATAGATGGTCCCCCTGGAAAGGATACGCCGCAACAATGCCCTTGGCGTGTAGATCCGCTTGCCAGGCCCTAAGCCATAAGATCCGTCTTGCCGCCACTGTGGAGGCCAGTGCCCGAGATGAGAAGATCATGGCATCGAGTGTGGCATCTGCGGAAAAAGAAGCGGCCTGGAGAAGCCTGTTTGCTACCTCGGCCAAACGCTTGTTAGAGTCAGAGATCAGCTGGGACATCTTTTTAGACTAGGCAATGGAAGCCCTGGCCACCACTGTAGCTGTAGCAGTTGCCTTAATGGCCAGAACCATGGCCTCATGGGCTTTGCGTAAGGCAAACTCAGCTTTCCTGTCTAGGCTGTCTCTTACCATGTCTTCGCCATCTTCGGATAGCAGTCCCGAAGTCTGGAGTGCTGTAACTGGGGCGTCCACCAGGGAGACCTGTAAGAACTTATCAGTGAAATTAGGCAACGCGTATAATTTCCTAATATTAGCCAGGCAGCTCTTGTTAGCCATGGGCTTGGCCCATTCTTTGACTAGTTATTTTTCCAGGAACTCGAGGAAGGGAAAAACTTTTTCAAAACCAGGGGCTCTGCAAAAATAGTCCTTGCTGCCCCTGGGTCTGGAACCATCCGCTGAGTCAGCTTCAGGTGTGCCATCAGCTTTGGGCTTAGGGATTAATTCTAGTGCAGACATTGTTTTCTTAAGTAAATACGAATAATCCTCATGTTTGAAAAATCTCATGGAGAGTTCTGGAACCTCCATCTCCTCCTCGTCTGAAAAGAACTCTCCCTCCTCCTGTTTCACAATCTCACTATCCTCCTCTTGGGACATGTCCCATTGGGGGTCTGTTCTCAGGGAACAGTAATGGGTCTTTCTAGCCGCCTTAGTAGGCCATCTGGGTCTGTCTTCTTCTGGGCTCTCAAAACAGTCCTCCCTGTGAGGCCCCTAGCTGGGAAGGGCATTGGGGGGCACCTATACTCCGAATGGGAACCCCTATGCAGGCTGGCAAGTTCTTCCCTCACAGTTTCTTTAAAGAATTTAATTACCTCCGGTGTTAATAATGCATTGCCTCCGCTGTTAGGACTACTCGCGAGTAGATCCTTTGTAGGTATCTCGTCCCTGCGATCAGGCAGATCCTGGGCATTCGGGATCTCAAGAGATTCGTTCTTGTCATAGTCATTGCTTATGGAAGCAGCGACAGCCACCCCGCAGCCTCCAACTCCCTCATCTAGAGTTTTGCACTTGGCCGCCTGATCCAAGATGGCGCCCGCAATGTGCTCCAAGCCCGGAGAGCGGGGTTGTTTTTGCATGCAAAATTTCTTTGCTGTGGAGGAGCTCGCCGCAGCCGTGGGAGCCGAGGACATGTCTTTGGCTTGGCTGTGGGATCTCTGAACCAGCAAGTTAGCTTTTCCAGACTTGTCCTCACTAAAGAAGCCATCCCAGTCTTCCCTCTCAGGCATGCCCCAGTTGGGGTGTCAGGGGGGAGCAGATGGAGGAGGAAGAGAAGAGGCAGAAAGGGGGAGGAGAAGTATAGGCAATGGAAAAGGTAGTAAGATTTTTAGGAGAAAGAGAAAGAGTAAGTATCCAAATAAAGCACGAGTGCTAGCAAAGTGCTTCTCTCCCTAACAAGGCAGAACTAAACTCAGCTAGGGTGCGTATCCCAACAAGAGGACAGGAAGTTTTGGTTCCTGCCTCCCTGAGGATGGGGTGGGGAAACACCCAGCAAGATGTCCTCCTCTCAGGGGAGAAGATTTTTTTAAAGGAACAGTTTTCCTGACAGTGTAATCTTTTCTAGAGTGTAGTTGGATTAAAAGTCTGCTGTGCACCATACATCTGGGGACCCTTACAAACATAAACACATTTAAGCTATACCAAATTAAGTACAGTACTCCTTTAAGCATCGATAAATATTTTAATTTTAAGCAATAGTCATTAAAGCAGTCACTTTACTGATCATGTTAAACAACATCCCCCAGACAATCTAAAATGTATTGTTCCAGGAGTTTCTTTGCTTGCTAAAACGTGCTAAGAGGTAGCACAGAACGAATTAGTACTTGCCAGAAATTGTTCAGAGATGGAAATAATTTAGGCAAACATTAGATTTCCAAAACCTCTGCCCAAAATGCTTATAAACTACATTGTTTTTAAGGAGCCTATGAAATCCAAGTGTGTAATCTGTTTAAACTTCATATACTCAAAACACTACGTACCACCACCAATACAGACTCTTAATTCAATGGCCATTCTCCTGGGCAGTAAGAATTGCTACCAGCAGACTAGACAGGTCAACCCCAGCATATCAGAAAAGATTTGTTCTTTGTTTCTCTTTCACAGTGCTGATCTGTGAAAGGTTAGCAGGCAGGCTACTAACATTTATGAGCTTAGTTGCAAGGTTACAAGAATATATTTATCATATGCTCTGTGCACTATATGAAATATACAGGACTAACGCACTCTCACCCCATCTCCTCAAAGCCTTATTAGCATAGTCATTACACACCAAAGAGATATAATTAGCTAGTCCAAAATTTGTGTTGAGAGTTCAGATGAGTACATCATTGACCATAAAAAAAATATACAAACTGGATGGCAACACTGCCAAACAGAATTACAACACTATCACCCAGAGTAAGGAAAGGCTATCAATTACTACCTAAATCCCCTTTTGACATACTACTTAAAAAAGCATCAAAATTAACAGTAGAAACACTTGCTATTGTAAACACATGATACAAGTTACAAACTATAGGGGGGGTGGCATGCACACAAACACAGAGATGCCGTACTGAACAATTTAAATTATGACTTCCTGACATGACATTCTACATTACCGCTAAAAACCAAATAATTGAACTATCAGTTGTTTTTAATACTAAATGTAGTGCTTAGAAGACATTTGATTCCTAGGCTGCCATAATTTTTTTTAAAAAAAACAAGCTGCATATCATAGAACTGAAAATCCACACATGAAGATAATGAGTTTCTTCCTGAAGCACTGTAGAATGCTGTAGTGATTTATACAAGACAACAGTCTATATTATTGAAACAAATCTTTATAGCCTGGTGAGGGAGAAAAACAGGACACAGACCTTGAGATGTAAGCACATTTGAGAAGACAAAGGATTAGACTGTTCTTTTAAAGCTTTATACAAGTTTTGATTTAGTAGCCTGTTAAGATACTAGACCATCTGTGTTGGGCTCAAACACTAAACATAGCTGTCGTCCAGTTCTCTCTCCCCCCCCCCCCCCTCCCCCCCCCCCGTTTCCACAAATCACTCATCACATAGCAATATTCTCCTGGATCAAGAGGGTGATTAAATTCCTCTTGATAGGATAAATAATTCTTTCCTTACTGTTAGCCCCAAATTGGAAAAACAAGCAGCTTTCTTCTTTAAAGTTTGATTTCTGACCTGCTTCACTGTAAGCCCACACTGCCTCAAGGCAGTCAGTGCTTTTAATAAACCCCTCAGCAAAACTGGCAAAACAATGTGATTATTCCTCCAAAATGAAACCTATTTCTTTGAGGAGACTCACTTTGGCAATCTGAAAACCCATGAATACCCTTGATCAAATAAGAAAAAATCACTGGTGTTTCACAAATATTACGTGTGGTAGGTAGGTACCATTTCTTAAATTGTATTGTGAATGAGTTTTTGTTGTATTGCCCCAATGAGGCATTTTATTGTCTGATTTATGTTCTGGTTATAGACCATGAATAAAACCTTCTGGTGTCTGTCTTACAACATTCAAATTCAAAACCAAATCAATCACCCTGTGTGAACACAGCAAATATGCACAAACCTACCACCCACACATAATTTTGGTGCTTCTAGAAAGGCTTCGATTTCTTCCAGTCCTCCCAACAGCTTGCACCACCTTACATTTTAGAGAACCTCTCTGAACAGGTTTCTTCTGAACCAGCCAGCTTTGTCTAACATACCTGCAATGCCCCTGAATCACTGGGAATCAGAGCTCATTGCATAGTCATTGTACAGTCACTACAAAGCTACTGAACTCTGTGGAATTGCATAAATTGGCTCGTAGACCTGATATTTCCACTTTTAAAAAACTACTCCAGTCTTCTCTCGTTGCAGAAACAAGGAAAAACTTAGTGTCACGGGGCTCACATTAACAGAACGTATCACATAACTCAATGTATTAATCCTCATCCTCTGAAATGGCAGGAAACAGATGAGAGGAAAGGCTACATAGTATCCTGCAAAGCAGGCCATGGATAAGCCACTGAATGAAGTCATACAGTTCTGAGAAGTGGATCACAACATTTGTGCTAGGCTGCAAACTGAACTCTCCAACTCAGCCACAGTACTGATCATACAGGATGGCTGCACATGGGCACAAACCTTCTGCACAACTAGCACATACAAACTATTGTTATTTTCATTACCATATATAGTCTGTCTTTCTCACTGGGACTCAAGGCAGATAAGAACTACGATAAAATATAACATTATACATTCCGCCTGTGCAAACTGAACTCAACTAGACTGCACAGCATTCATATCAGCCCACCCCTGTACCAGACCTACCGAGATGTTACTAACCAGTCAAAGGGCCGATCTCAAACTCAGTTTATATCAAAACCATTTTATTGCAAGGTAAGGCGTTTAGTCATGCCAGCCACGACCACAGAAATGTCTTCGGACAGCGCTGGCTCTTTGGCTTGGAAATGGAGATTAGCACCGCTCCCTAGAGTTAGAGTTGACTAGTTTTCGAGCAAGGGAAACATTTTAAGGAGAATAAAGAAGACGGTCACTCAGTGACAGAGGTTCTCCTTGCTTTGGCATTAAAAAGGGGTTCAGCCAAATGCGTGAATGAAATTAACAGCTTCTGGGCCAATCAGAAATGCACCCTTTGTGGCTGGGGACACACTTGACTGTTGATACAGATGTGTCAAAGGCAAACTAAAGAAGAGGGAATATCTGGGAGGGAAATAATGCTGAGAAGAAGTGAAGATGAACTATTGGGAAACGCCAAAACAAAGTAATAAATGCTTTAAAACTGTATTTCATTAACAAAGCTGCAGTGCTGGTGAAATTTGCTCTAACTCTGTAGACAGAGACAGACAATTGACTAGATCAGTTGCTTTTGTTTGCTTCAATGGAGCCAGGGTGGGGTTGACTGCTTCACAGCACAATCCTATGCAGAGTTACTCCAGTCAAAACCCATTGATTGCATAGACTGTAGTATTACCCTGTTTCCCCGAAAATAAGACCTACCCCAAAAATAAGCCCTAGCAGGATTTCTATGCATTTGTGGTATAAGCCCTAGTGTGTCTTCTTGAGAAAAAATAAATATAAGATAGTGTCTTATTTTCGGGGAAACACGGTAAGTATTCATTTCCAGCTCCAACAAGGGTGTGGTGGAAGCATGGCATATAGATTCAGGAGCAGTGTGTTGCAGTAGCGGACACAGGGAGATGTCAAAAGTGCAAAGCTGGAACAGTAAGACCTGAAATAGTAAGACACACAGCTTTAAAGTTCTCTGAGAATTTAGAGGCTTCCTTGGGAAAAAATATTTCCCACAAGCTATTTTATATTTCTTGCATGAATATCTCCTTTGATCTACAACTCATCCCTTGGATCAGCTGAAACACAAAGAATGCTTAAGTATCAATAATTTCAATACAAAGAAGTGCAGCTGTGTGTCTATTTTTCCTGCTCTGTTATCATACTAGCAAGCCATTTAAATAGCTGGCTCCACTGTACTATTGAACCACACAATTCTCAAGCAACTTTCACTGGTGCTGAAATGTATCTTTCAGGAGACAGAAAGTGGCATCTTCTTTAAATAAGATGATGGGTTTAAGATGGACAAAAGGAAATACTACTTTGCAAAGAGAGTGATTAAAATGTGGGATTTACTGCCAGAGGGTGTAGTGATGGCCACAGGAACAAACAGCTTTAAAAGGGGATTAGATAGATTCATGGAGAATAGGTCTATCAATGACTACTACCCTTGGTGACTGAGGGGAACCTCCTATTCAGAGGAGGTTCTAAACCTCTGAATTCCAGAGCTATGCGGCAACACCAGGGGAAGGCCTTGGCCCTCCGGTGGAACTGGTTGGCCATTGTGTGAGACAGGATGCTGGATTAGATGGACCATTGGTCTAGTCCAGCAGGGCTCATTTTATGTTCTTGAACAGCTTACTGTTCTTAAATAGCTTACTGTGCAATCTTGGAATTTCCTTATTCCTAGTTGTTTCCCTAGAGACAGATGTTTGAAAATAAATACAGACAGAGGCCATAACAAGGGGGTTGAGAAGAATAAGGATTACTTCATTTCATTAATCTACCAGCTAGAAACATGATAAATGACTGAACCTTTTATCTTTAATCCACAGCAGCTCCAGAACTGAATGATGTTCTGTATAACAAAAGCTAAAAAGCAGGCAATTACCAGTATATCAAAAGAAAAGGTTTATTTAGGCTAACTATGCAGTAGCAGCCTGAATAACACAGAGTAGCTTGGAAGGTAAGCAGAGCCAGCAATGGTTAATATTTGGATGGTAGACCAGGGTTGCTATGTAAGAGGAAGGCAAGGCTCTGCTCATCTCTTGCCTTGAAAATCCCTGAGAGGTCTCCATAGGTCAGCTGTGACTTGACAGTACTTAAGTATTTATTATTACAACCATGCAGTAAGTTCAGATACAGTAAAGATATCCTGCTCTATTAGTTTTATATACAAAAAATTAACTAAGTACATTTGTGTCTACTTCACTAGTTCAGCAGAAACAAAACATATGGCTATTAATAAGATGCTAACATGGACTACATTGTCTAGCAGATCCTCAAATGGCAAAGGATAACCATTTGGATCACAGAGATCAAAGAAAGGTACAATCTGGACATCTCTCTTTTAAAAGGGCTGTGTCAATACAAAAGATGAAAGATGTTACCGTCACCTTCACACAGAGCTTGAGGGAAGACAAAAATTTGTGACGTGAAATACTGCAAATTTTGAAAGCTCTGCTCTGAATGTGCAAGCATATTCTATATTAAAAATACAATTCAACAGAAAGCACACAATTTAACACAGGTATATGAATAGCTACTATTCTTAATTCCCAACAATATTTAAACATTTGATGTAGGATTATTGAAATTTTAAGACCCAAGATGTTTCAACACAACTGGATAAGTCTAACTTTACTACAGAATAATAATAAGAAGAAGAGATTGGATTTATATCCCACCCTTCACTTGGAGTCTCAGAGTGGCTTACAAACTCCTTTCCCTTCCCCTCCCCACAACAGACACCCTGTGAGGTGGGTGGGGCTGAGAGAACTCTGACACAAACTGCTCTTTTTCAAGGACAGCTGTGCCAGAGCTTGTGACTGACCTAAGGTTACATCAGCAGGTGCAAGTGGAGGAGTGGAGGAGTGGAGAATCAAACCCGGTTCTCCCAGATTAGACTCTGCGCACTTAGCCACTACACCAAACTGGCTCTCAAACCCATTAAAGCCCAGAAATTAAAGTCTGCTCCCAGTTCTAAAATAACAGTCTGCAGATAACCAAAACAGGGGACAAACAGATACGTTTTGCATCAGTCAGTGCCACAAATTATGTGGCACCTGCCTTACACGTATGCCCACACAAAATGTAACTTCCCTAAAATTCTTTAGAAGACAATTCCGAAAGGGAAAGGGATATATTGTCTGCATACTGCTGGCAACTTAGCTCAAAATCTGTGGACAGCCTCTCCCAGCAGCTTCACACAGATGCTAAAAATCATGAGGGACAAGATGGAACCTTCTATCACACCATAGGCCAGAGGCCTAGGAACCAAGCAGCAATATTGGGTGACACTCAATGGCATCTCACAGTTCTGGACCCAATTTAAGGTGCTGATATTGAGCATTCAAGCCTCTCATCCATCTCATCCTTTGCCGTCCCCGTCTTCTTTGACCTTCAATCTTTCCCAGCATCAGGGTCTTCTCCAGTGAGTGCTCCCTTCTCATTTGGTGGCCAAAGTATCTGAGCTTCAGTTTCATTATCTGGCCTCCCAGGGAACAGTCAGGGTTGATTTCTTTTAGGATTGACTGATTTGATCTTCTTGCAGTCCAAGGGACTCTCAAGAGTCTTCTCCAGCACCATAGTTCAAAAGAATCTATTCTTCGGCGCCCGGCCTTCCTTATAGTCCAACTCTCACAGCCATACATGACTACTGGGAATACCATTGCTTTGACCATGCAGACTTTTGTTGGCATGGTGATGTCTCTACTTTTTACCATGCTGTTTAGGTTCGCCATCGCTTTCCTCCCAAGCATATTGTAAAAAGGATCCTATTATGTTAATTTCTGTACCTCCTAATATGTTATATTAACACTTACGCTATGCTCCTGTTCTTTCTGGTGGCTTCTAGTCTTCTAATATCCTAATGCATTTATTGAATATCTCATTTTGTTTACTGTACTGACTCAATATGTGATTCAGAGTGTGGTAGCACAATTACTATTAGGGGCTAGAATACGGGAACATCTTTCCACTCTCCTAAGGCAGCCATGTGGGCTGTCAGTTTGTTTCCAAGTTGAGTTCAAGGTGCTTTAAAGCCCTTTGCAGCCTATGACTTGCATATTTAAAAGACTGTCTCCATCCATACATCTCTGTATGGGTCTTAGGCTGACACCTACTGGCTACTCCCAACACTTAAAGTAGCCCACCTGATATCAAACAGAGAGCACCCCTTCCCTTTTGCATTGTAAATCTATTTTTGTAGAATAGGCTCTCTGAGAGGGCCACAGAAATGTTTAGAAATATTCAAGAGATGCTCCAAGCCCAATTTATTTGCCTGGGCTTTTAATGGAGTAAACACAGCAGGCATGTGCGGGGGGGGGGAGTTACTTTGTATGGTTTTAACTAGGATTTGTAAGACATCTTGACCCACAAGAATGGTAGGATATAATAAATATTTAAAGAAAGATACCTAGGGCAAGCTAAATTTCCTCCTTTGTTATTGGCTAAGGATCTTCAGCATCCCTTCCAAAGTCTAGCTCTAGCTATTTCAATTGATTTCTGGCATTTTAAACTCAAAAATCAACCTTTCACAGCAGCCCTTCCCCTACTATTTTGCTGCCTTTTACGTTTCCCCTCAGGAGAGGCTGAAGTCTCTGAAGCACATTCCTGCTTAGTGACTCATCACTGGTTGGAGGCGGGGTGTCTGTGGAGAGATGCGGAAGGAAGGAGTGTCCTGAAAAAGCACCATCAGTAGCTGAATGCAGCTGGAACAGCAAGGTCTTCTGTTAGTCTGTACCTCCCTCTCTGAAGAGAGGAGGTTAAGATGCACAGCACTACAGAACAAACTGAGATTTCTGCATTCTGCCATCAATGCAAACCACAGTTAAAGACAGCTACAAGCAATAGTTTATAATTTCAATTTAGCATCCCAGCAACAAGCTAGTTTGCTAACCCCCATTTAGACATCACTAAACCAGAGTTTAATCAAGTTACAGTTTACATGATGCCAAAATATAGTCCATGGCACAGAACCAACTATACCTTGTTATTCATCTTTGCACTCAAACTAGCCTGAATATAAGTTTTACGGCTTTTTGTTCTTGTTTATTCTTTGGGTGGTTATGTGAACACACACACACCAAGTCAGCACTGACTACATTGCAGCACAGAACATGCAAAAGGTGGCGGCTAGGAGGGGAAAGGCTGCTGATTCCAGCTGGGGAAATTCAAGGAGATTTGGAGTGGTACCTGGGGAGGGAGGACAGAACCTCAGCAAGATATAGTGCCATTCAGTCTACCCTCCAAAGCAGCCCTTTACTCCAGGACAACTGATCGCTGTAGTCTGGAAATCAGTTGTAACTCCAGAAGATCTCCAGGCCTCACCTGGAGTCTGGCAAACCCTGGAGGAGTGGATTAATATCACATGAAATGGTTAGTGTTCTTTCCCCAAAAAGTAGTAGACCAACCCATGCACATACATATCCTAACCATAGCCAAAAATTGCACAGGGTAAACATGGTAACTTTCACGGACTGACAAAAATTTAGTTAGGAACCCAGAAGAAGAATCTCTATCACCATTCCAGCTTACTGAAAGCAGTACGATTGCTGTTCCTCAGGATTTCTTTACAGAAACTTGTTGAAACATGACTGCTAGAACAAGAAGTTCAAGTCCCATCACTCTTCTCTGATAGAGTACAACTCCAACTGAGATATGATAACCTTATATTTATCTTACATTTGTAACATCCAAGATGTTCAACCACAGAACTGTTCATACCTGGAGTCAACTTTTGACAAAGAATGTGAAAATATAAACACCTAGTGCAAAATCCAAACTGCAACACCACTAAAATCATTACTGCTTAACTTTATCTTCAGACAAAAATGAAGGGAAGCACCTAAAGCAGCACTGCAGCATTTCAGCTCTGTACCAGTACAGCATACCTTTAAGGCTTCTATGACAAGATCTCGGGCTTCTAGTTCCCCTTCAAGAATGCTGAATAGTGTCAGTAGTTCAGGTTTGCTGAGCTTTTCTAGATTCATCTTGAACACCTGAAAAAGCAAGAAGTTTACTAGTTATATATATATATATGCTCTACCCCATCCATCCATCCATCAGCAACATGTAGTCTAAGCTCAACAGGACCACAGAATAACTCATTACAAAAAGTAACTGTTTTCATGTCGCTTTACCAGTTGATCATCATTTGGTAATAGGTCCCACCTATTCAGATTGGATCTTTTGCTCTTTTGTCTGTAGCTCTGACGTGGGGATCAGGCTCAGTAGTTTTGCAATGTAGAAGGTCTCAGGTTCAAAACCTGTCAACTCCAATTAAAAAGATCACATAGCAAGCAATGCAAAAGACTTGGACCCAAGACCCCAGAGAGCTGCTGACAGGCAAGAGTAGACGTGGTTTAATGTGTTCATGCAATCACGAGATCTCATTTTTATCTGTATTCCACTTCTTGCACTGCTAGGTCTTTTGGTCTCATTTTGTAGCAGTGTATAACCCCCTCCCCCCCATCTCTTGGTTTATATTTGTAATGCTTGTGGTCAATGCTCCCTCTAAGCTGTGCAGTCTTGTAAGCAAAAATACTACTTTGTGAGCTAATGGCATTAAAGTTGTGAGTGAGAGATCTGGCTACTGCATACATTAGTTTGCTCTGGAGCTATCCTTCCTGAGCTAAGACAAAAATCTGTGAGCTGCAGGCTAAAAAACTGTGAGCTAGCTCACACTAAGCTCAGCTTAGAGGGAACACTGCTTGTGGTTATCTGTGAGCACACACATGCAAGTTTTTAAGGTGCCACAATACTCATTTTCACTGCAAGTTTAATATGGCAATTCCTCTAAAGTTTAACTACTGTCTTTTAAAAGCAACCATAATGGCTACATTTATAATACAATAAAGTACGCACAACCTGAAAGGCTCAGGTTTCCACGTTTTCATATTAGAAGCTGTACTACTAAAACACACATAGCAGCACAGGCTCTTTTTTTTATGGCTGCTATTACAATTCACAAAGAGCTATCATTCACCTCTTCCCAAGAACTCACAAGCGTATGCTGGCTCAGATGGCCAGGGTACAATACAAATACTAATGCAGCTCCCTTACATCCACTGAGTAGCAGCCAAGCTAACTATGGCCATAAAAGTGGCTATAAAACTACATTTTAAAAGTAGGGTGTGTTTGGCATCTGGACCATAAAGCTAAACTTCCCCTCTAAGAATGTTCTTATACCTATATAATTTTGAATAAAGTGTTTGGAAGACCATAGCTACGTAAGAACATTTAGCTCATCTAGCTGTGATATAAGAAAAAAGTGATTTTCATCTGATTGCTTACTTTAACTAATCCAAGTATTTCACTATTTCTAGACATTCAGTCATGCTGCAATCATGAGAAATCATGTTCTCATTTTACCAAGCGAGTCTGAAATCCAAAATTTTAGCAGTCACTGCTCTGTAAGTTTATAGCTTCAAAACAGCATTAGTGTGTAAGTTTAGCCTTCACTACACACCTGAGCCTAGCTAATTTGAGTTTGCTAATACTGAGATATTATGCTCATAAACTGCAGTAGATATTGCAATGTCTAACAAAATACAATGGCTTGCACTCTTAGATAAAAGTCTTTTTTGCTTCAGTGCATCTCAATTAAGAATCCACTGTATTCAAAAGCCTGTACAACTACCACTACTTCGCAAGCTATCTGTGTAATCCTACATACACATAAACCAATGAAAACACATTCAGCTTTAAGGAACAGTATTTCTACAAGGGCTTGTTCTACTGACAGAAGAAGCTTCATGAGAAACAAAAGTAGAATTCCACCAAGTTCTTCTGTACTGACTGAGGATTGCTACAAGTTGAAGTTCATGGTGACAGGTTAGGTAAAAAGCATTAAAGATGTCAAAGGCTGGGATAAGAAAACACACTGCTGATTTCATTGCAGATTATTCTCCAAATGAAAATAAACTATGGCTCCTTCATACTGTAGCTGTTCTGAAATTTGATGTAAATAGTCATTACAGCTGTCATCACAGTATGCGTGTTCAGTGCCGCAGATAAATAAGGTGATTGTCTAGAGGAAATTTAAATGGCTTGGAAAACTCATAAATGTCTGGTTTCATAATTTCTAACAAGACCAGACACAGCTAAATTGGTGCCAACACAACAAAGGAGGAAGTATGTTACTCTAAAGTAGCAACAGACACATAGGATACTTTCTTTCCCCTTTACCAAAACCCTTCCTTGAATTATTAAGAGTGTAAATTTCCATAACTTCCTACGGTATCAGTCCCAACAGGCCCTTGGCTGCCATCATTTTATATGAAGTGAACAATGATGGAGTCAGAGGCCAGATTGTAGTTTAGTTAAAAACAATTTAAGTGCTACTGCTGAAGATTAAAAGTATACATCCGTATGCCTTCTGAAAAGTTTTGAAATCTAATTAGTTGAATATGACCAGATATTGCATACATTTTAATACACAAATCTAAAACCTATTGACATTTCCAAACTGGGGAAATTGTATTCTATGTGGCACATTACAGCTGCTTCCTGCACTTATCAGTATGACTGCACAGGGGAGAAACTTTATTATTTTAACTACTGTTGAATTAAGTGGAAAGTGCAGGAGAACCATATCTGTATACTAGTGAGCTACTCCTTCCCAAAAGGATAATCCACAGCATTTATCATAGTTTCATCCCTCTTTCCATGGCAAGGCCTTCAGTGCCATCCTGAAATTTAAATGGAGGACAGGAGGGCCTGGCATAATGTGACCCATGGGGTCACGAAGAGTCAGACTCGACTGTGCGACTGAACAACAACAACAACAAAGATTATTACCACAGAGAAGCAGTGCAATAGTTCTAAGCCAAATGTTTAGAACCACAAAAGAAAGAAAAAAATCTTGCAAGCCAAAGGAAACAAGCTCACCTAAATATACAGAAGCTTCCTATGTGAAATAGAACAAAAATGGCAAAGGTCAGGGAAGGCAGAGGAGAATGAATGTCAGTCACTCATCCTACACATGGCAATCGTGGCCATGCACCAGTCACTTGGCCACTATCTTCCTCCCCAAGTATGTCTTCCATTCCTTTGGAGCTCCATTTCTCCCTTACTGCTCTCTACCAATGGAACACTTTACCTTCTAGAATCTGTCTGATCCTGGCATGCCTGCTCCATTTCTTTCTCAAATAGATCTCACACTTCACTAGCTGCTCAAAAAATATTCCTTTTTTTGTAGGGAAGTCTGCCAGGCTTCAAAAGCAACACAAAATGAACAAAGGAAAATAACTTATGGACACTTACATAGTTTCATAATTTTTTAGCATACATCTTGTAGATGAAATAAGATGTAAAACAAAGCAAAATCCAAGGCATCTTTATTCACAAGTAAGTCTCACTGTGCTTAGCAAGACATAGATAGGACTGCAGCCTCCGTTATGTTCTATCAGTCTTGTAATATGGAAAAGTTCTGTCTTTTCCTAGGAAAACCACCACCATTTTGGCTCTGAATAACTTTACATCTTGAACTAGACTATCTAAGGCCCCTGCCACACGGCAGGGGAAAAGCCTCTTGAGGCGCGGCTTTTAAAAGCCGCGCCAACGTTGACACGGCTCGGTGGGATCCCACGGATCCCCGGCCGAGCCGCCTTTTCTCCCCGGCGCGATCAAACGCCGGGGAGAAAAGACGGCCCTAACCGGGGGCCGGCCGAACTGCGCATGTCGGAGCATGCGCAGTTCGGATCCGGGCCGGGGTTGTGCCGGCGCAAAGACGCGCCGGCGATCAGACGCCCGGGAAGAGGCGCCTCATCCATTTGAACCACCGAGGTAGGTGGTTCAGTTTGAGGCGCATTTTCCCGGGAAAGGGACAGTTCGGCCACGGAAGCAAGATGCTTCCCAGATGTTGTGGTGTGATCGCGCCGGTTTGATCCGGCCCCAAACTGTCCCGTTCCCGGGCCAAATCACCTCGTGTGAACGGGGCCTAAATTATATTGGCATGTTCATTTTTATCATGAGATTTCAAGATACCCCAAGCAAGAAGCACAATAAAATGCTGTAGTCAAAATACTGTATTTCAACACAGACACAAGAAGAACCAACATTCAGACAACTCTGGAGGTGTTTATGAAAACTGTTCAGCCATTAATAAAATCAGTGGGAAATATAAAATCAGAAAACAAATATGCAGATGTTTCATAATTAATTTCCATCCACTGTGAGTATATCCTAGGTATTCTAGTTCTACAAGCATTTAGAAAAAAACAGAAACCATTTAATATGAGGAGACTGAGGGTATCAAAATGCTATCCATCTGCACCTTCTGCTGAGATGCAATATTACTGGCACAGGGAGGAAAGCAGTTGCCTCCCGCTCCCCAATATCCACAGACTGCTTTTCCCTTTTAAAAAAATGTTTAAATTTTTTTTTTTAAAAAAAATGTTTTTAAAAACATTTTGATATTGGGCAGTAGTATAAAGAAGCACACATTATGTTTGTGAAGTAGGAAGTGAGAAAGCCCAGCCTCACTGGCAACTAGACAAAAATCATCAGCTATTTAGCTGATTAAAATTACCTAAAGAATTGTTTTTTTAAAGAAAATAATCTGCACACATAAATATATTGATCTTAGTTATACATGCTAAGAATAAACCACTGATGTAAAGAACAAAAAAAGCCCTGCAGGTACATCTATAACAATGACACTATTTTCCCAAACTGTACTTTGCCTAAATGATCAAATACTAACTGCAACCCAAACAGGTCAGAAGTGATAGAACATTGTGTTTTAATTACTATCAACTACACAAATGTGGTCTCTGGCATTGCTATGCATTGCCAAGTTATGACGATACCTACAAATGAAAGCTAAAATGTGAACCAGAAAATGGACTACCTTATGAGTAAATACACATAATAATCAGATGAGAACAGGGTTTCAGAAATAAGCCTTAATCACAAATCGCACACAGAAGAAATCATGACCAATTGTGTGACTTACTACACCCCATACCACATCACCTTGTTAAGAACATAAGAACACAAGAGAAGTCAATTTTGGATCAAGCCAATGGCCCATCTAGTCCAACACTCTGTCACGCAGTGGCCAAAAATACTAGGAGCCATCAGGAGGTCCATCAGTGGGGCCAGGACACTAGAAGCCCTCCCACTGTTGCCCCCCCAAGCCCCAAGAATACAGTGTATCACCTGCCCCAGCCTGTGAGTTCCTATCTGTTCACACAGGTCCCATGATCCAGTGTATTTTTTGTGATCAAAGGCAACCTTGTGCCTCTTGTTCACCAGTGGGAAAGCTGCTGAGATACCCCCAGTCCATAATCTTTCCACTGAGCTTGAAAATTCTGCTTTCTTGCTATAAGCTACAATGATCAGAGGCCAGCATTTTCCGGTAATTATTGGATGTATTTCCTGCCCTCCAATGTGCTATAACACATGTGCCTGTTATTAAAACAAGACTCCTGCAAATACAATGGATTTTAATGAGGCTTGTATCCATGGAGTACTAGAATTTTCAGCAGATTTTTAACACTATAAAGTCCCAAGTAGTAGGTGTAATTATGCTGCAGTATACATCTACTGCTTCCTTATGATATGTAAACAAGAATCCCAACATTGACAAATTATAGAACTTTACAAGACTAGAATTAACTTAATGTAACTACTTGCAATTTCCCCCCCCCCCCCAATGAGCCAGTTTTTCTTTCTAGGCTATTGTTAAGCCATGACAATCAAAACTGCATTGTACAACCCACTTGCACATGGCAGCTTCAATGGTGACATTTGATGACAGGCTGTGAATTTGAGCTTAACAAATGAATCCTAACCATATTTACTCAGGCATTATCTTCACTAGCCTCATTGAAGCTAATGAAATAATCCATATAGAATTGCAGCCTGAAATTGATAGCTTCATCATTATCCCAAGCCACGTTTTTTAGTGATTATATACAGCATTCGCTTCTTAACACTTAAAATCAAATCCTTAAAATCTAAGCTCAGATTATCTCTGCTTGAGAAAAAGCAACTCACTCTTCCACTGTCATCATCCTATAATTACTGCCCACTAGTATCTGCAGACAAATGATGTAAAAGAAGTGACAGCAAATTAATCAAACAAAAATAGGAGAACGTGCCTCTTCAGCAACAATTTCTTTACAGACAAGAGAATCTTGGCTGCTTAGCAATAGCAAAGCATTCACCACTTTTTCCTTTGATAAAGTTTCCTCAGTTTGCACAGAAAATGTGGACTGCTTCACTACTACTGAGAGCTTTGCGTCAGGTGTAAAATAATTTTTTGCTTTCATACCTTTTGCTGGGGGAGCTACTCAAACATCTGAGCAGTAATCAGATATGT
>NW_015165846.1:471122-497574 GCF_001447785.1 Gekko japonicus | reverse complement strand
CCCACTATGAATTGAAGTTTCCAGCACTGTTCTGGGAATTAGTAAGCAACGACGCCAACTAGGAAATTGAAGCCAGCACTTTGTTACAGATAGGGCTTGCAATATTCAGATTTTCAGGGTATCTATCAGGCGTATGCATCAGAGGCGGTTCTCAAAGAAACCAAACACTAGTTCATTAATATCAAACACAGGCCAGGATGTGCGGCTTGAAAGAATGTTTTTTTAAAAATTAGAAACTACTGCTGCTGTAGTGAATAGCTGCCTGGATTAATTGGTTCATGAGGTCAGATGACCTTTTGCCTATTTATCTGTTCAAATCTATATTTAGCAATAACAGAATCATATCATCATAAGAATCCAAAGAATCCTTTGAAATATTTTGAAAAGACCTTTGAGGAGTTCCTTCTGGAGGAGGAGAACTACAGGAACTATCACAAAGGGGTAAATCATACATGGTTGAATTCCAGGGTCTAAGAGGCTTGGGAGAGATGTTTTGGACTAGTGGTTTCTAAATGTACAAAGGGTGCAGATTTGTTATTCAACTAATGAAGAGTACTGCAGTGCCTTAGTTCCCCCTACAAAGTTCTCATCAGCTTTCCAAATCAAACCTGCTATATTTAGCCCTTCTTGATATATTTCTTCCTGACAGCAATGCTGGCTCTTAATTGTGCAACTGGAAACAGACACAGATTCTTCAGCATGAAATACTAAGAAGAAGTTTTTCCTGCTGAATTTTTACTCATCTTGCAGCTATCAAATCAAAAAGCTGCCATAAAAAAGCAGTCCTAGTTCACTGGACCATAAGACTGTCAACCCACCCCCAACTCACACCCAGCTCTCCTTGCTACAGAATGCAGAACTCTTTGAGTTTTTGCTGGTTTAGCTTCTTCCATATTCAGCCCAAAAAAGCTAGCTCCACTTTCCTTCTCACCACCAATTCCCCTTGCACCTCCCCACACCTCATATGCTCTGGGGAGTTTAACTGTTTATCTAATCCACAGGTCAGAACCTTTTATACTAAGATGCAAGCTAGCCACAGCACTTTCTGTGCCAGCCCAACTTCAAGCATGCATACTTACTCTATACTTGAGGCAGGAAGCTCAAGTTTGTTTTTTTACAGATAGCTGAGAGACTGTGCAAATGCCTTATCTATTATTCTGCTGCAAAAATGAAAACAAGGCTATTTTATATGGCAAAATGTAAAATCTACAACAGGATCAGAACACCACATGGACTCCCATTCTGCAGAAGGAAGTGATAAGCAAAGATAACACAAAGTTGCTTTCACTAAATTCAGATGATCATTCAAATCCACATTCTTATGCTGCATGTACACCAGCACTCACCACACTACATGCTCCCATCCCTAGTAACCACTTGGGAGTTGACAGCAAGGGGAAAACGTAGGTAATTAACTGAGCAATTCTTTCCTCAATCAAATTCAAACAAACTGGGATAGAAAGAGCTCAAGCCATCCCTCTCCAGAGATAGAGGAGCAAACACCCTCTCTCAGCAACTTATGTAAATGAGCTGAGAACTGTACTCTTGTCGTGGACAGAAAACATCCATAAACACCAGAGCTTCCACTTGCTTGCAGAAAAACGTGACAGTAAGCCTAGGAGTTTCCTTTGCAATAAGAACTCTACCCTATACATAACAATTTTTCCTTAATTTAAGTGAAATATACCCAATTTTATTTTTACAGCATTTATAGTCAGCCTCTCCATTATATACTGTCTATTTCGGTAATCCCCATCCCAATCAGAGGGAAGGCTACTAAAGACAGCAACAACACTGAAAGTGAGAAGCAGCATTTGGAGGAGGAGGAGATTGGATTTATACCCCGCCCTTCACTTGGAGTCTCAGAGCACAAACTCGCTTCCCCCCTCCACAACAGACACCCTGTGAGGTAGGAGGGGCTGAGAGAGCTCTTTCGAGAACTGCCCTTTCAAGGACAGCTCTTATCAAAATTGTGGCTTGCCCAAGGTCATCCAGCAGCAAGTGGAGGAGTGGTGAATCAAACCCAGTTCTCCCAGATTAGAGTCCGCACACTTAACCACTATACCAAACTGGACAATCATGTACAGACAGAAGAAACAGCCTGTGAATTTCCAAGACAACATTAATGGTGGTGGACCCAGAGATATTTATTTGCACTACAACACCTTAAGATCTACTATATTTCGTATAATATCACTATCATCTCCTTAAACACTTAAAATTGCAAAATAAACTGGCTTCTTCCCATTCTCTCTTTCCTCCTTTAAAATCATCTGCATTTGTAGTGTGTGATGAATATTAACAATACTATAAATGCATTTACTTTTAGTTAAAGAAACAAATCTGTTGGCTACTGCAATAATTAAAATTTTAAGGGTATTTTTCTAGATGTTCAAATCATTTACTTCATTCCAATCCCTTTGTGTCAAGGGGTAAAATCCAGAAACGTGGCAGTATGTCAGTGTATTAAGGTAAACTCAGTTTACCATTATTATTATTTTTAAAAAATGCAGTTATTTTTATAAAGATGTTGATGTACTTTTAGAGTTCCATTCTTTGTTTACCCAAACAAACATGGCAATTACGGATTTGTGCTGTCAGTGCTACTAAAGCCACTGAGAACACCTTCATATAGTAGTTACATGCCAAAGCTTCAACTCCCCATTCAAAAAAAGCAGAAACATTGGAACAATAGTAGAATATGTTACATTAACAACAATATAGTTTTGAAAAGCTAATAGTTTCAATTCTGGTTAGACATACTTTAAACACTGAAAATAGTACTCTCTGCTCAAGTTTTTTTAAAGACTAAAAAGGGATCTCCAGGGTCATCTAGTCCAACCCCATGCACAAAACAGGTCCAACCCCATGCACAAAACAGGAAATTCACAAATACCTCCCCCTCCACACCCACAGTGACCACTGTTCCATGCCCAGGAGGATGACAAAAAACCTCGAGGATCCCTGGCCAAACTGGCCTGGAGAAAAGTGGCAATTTCCCTGGGTGTGTAAAAAATGGCCACAAGAACTAACCCCTCCCATGATCTGCCTAAGTTCACAGAATCCACATTGCTGTCAGATGGCCATCTAGCCTCTATTTGAAAACCTCCAAGGAAGGAGAGCCCACCACCTCCCGAGGAAGTCTGTTCTACTGAGGAACCACTCAGTCAGGAAGTTCTTCCTAATGTTTAGCCGAAAACTCTTCTGATTTCATTTCAACCCGTTGGTTCTGGTCTGACCTTCTGGGGAAACAGAAAACAGCTCCATACCATCCTCTAGATGACAGCACTTCAAGTACTTGAAGATGGTTATCATATCACCTCTCAGCTCTCCAGGCTAAACATACCCAGCTTCTTCAACCTTTGCTCATAGGACTTGGTCTCCAGACCCCTCACTATCTTTGTTGCTCTCCATTGGACACGTTCTAGCTTGTCTATATCCTTCTTAAATTGTGGTGCCCAAAACTGAACACAATACTCTAGGTGAGGTCTAATGAGAGCAGAGTAAAGCAATACCATCACTTCGTGTGATCTGGACACTATACTTCTGTTGATACAGCCCAAAATTGTATTTCACTTTTTAGCAACTGCATCACACTGCTGAGTCATGTTCAGTGTATGGTCTAAGACCCCTAGATCCTTTTCACATATACTACTGCCAAGACAAGTCTCCCTCAACCTATAATCATGAATTTGATTTTTTATACCTAAATGCAGAATTTTACATTTATCCCCACTGAAAATAATTTTATTTGTTTTAGCCCAGTTTACCAGCCTTTACATTTGTTTTAGCCCAGTTTTCCAGCCTGTCAAGATCATCCTGTATCCCAACTCTGTCTTCTACTATATTTGCTACCCCTCCCAATTTAGTATCATCTGCAAATTTAATAAGCATTCCCTCTATCCCTTCATCCAAATCATCTATTTCACAATAACACTGGAATATTATTTTCATCATAAACACATTTAGCAAAGATTACCAATATTCCTAAACAGAATGGAGTTAAAAAGGCAGTTTCAATAATCAAGACAATTTAAATAATCAACAGCAGCAGATTGATTCAAATATGAATTTAAGCCAACTTGTCATGATTCAGATACTTCTCGAATATGTGTATGCTAACTGATTGCTATAACTACAAACATACTGACATGAAACCAAATAAAATTTCAAAAAGTACATTTTAAAATATATTTCATAATTTTATTAATTTTGAAAATGATCCAAATTGGTCACAGTTGAGTGAAGCTTGAAGAATAGGATTTTACTGATTTCTTCCTCCTTAAGTAGGGGACCAAAGTGTGTATGGGGGGTAGAAAACCCTCCTCCAACACACAAAGGTGTTATTTTGTAATGGTAGGTGCTGTTATGGAGCTGCGGTGGCTCAAGTGGTTAAGTTGCTGAACTGCAGGCTGTGGAAGGTCAGTCGTTCAGCAGTTTGAGACCCGGGTGCCGCAAGACCGAGTGAGCTCCCGTCTCTAGTTCCAGCTCCTGCCAACCTAGCAGTTCGAAAGCAAGAAATTGCAAGTAGATAGATAGGTACCACTTTGGTGGGAAGGTAACAGCGTTCCATGCGCCTTGGTATTTAGTCATGCCGGCCACATGACCACGGAAACGTCTTCGGAGAGCGCTGGCTCTTCGGCTTTGAAACAGAGATGAGCACCGCAACCCTAGAGTCGGACTTGACTGGCTTTCGAGCAAGGGAACCTTTACCTTTACGTGCTGTTATACTAGTGGGAAAGAACTCATTCACAACTTGCAGTCATGATAGTTCTTTGTAGACAGATCCTGGGCTCTTTTCAGTGTTCCTTTCTGTTTTATTCCGCCATTCGCATGTGTCCTGTAACTGCCCTTGTCTAACCCCCCCCCCCATTCAGAAGCCCTGTCCAGTATTAGGAGACAAATGAATGTTCTCCATGAAATGCAAGTTATGTGCCCAACTCCTTTGATTGGAAAAAAAAATAGTATTGAGCCAACTATAGATATCAGGTAGTTAAAATCACCCATATGAGATGACATTATGGTGACTTACCAATTCCTGCATCCAGTATCAACTATAATATATTGTGATGAAGACAAAATCCCCCCATTCTCTTTTTATAAAGAAAAGCCTTTCATTAATGAGTCATAAATTCCATTTAAGAGATGACATGTTTGCACTAAATTTAAACTTTTTTAAAAAGAAAGTTTTTAAGAAAAGCTTATTATGGCAGGAAAACTCCTATTTTAATTTTTCCGGGGGGGGGGGGATCAATTTTATTCACCCTATTCTTAGGCTATCTGAATACACGAGAGTCAGAGCAGACACATACATTTGTCACAGTGGTATGTGCTTAACTGCACAGAACAAAATTAAAAAGTTGTTTCTGGTGTTTATCAACCATGTATTGTTGTTATGTCATCAATCAAGCGGAGAGGGCAGATGCCAACCTCACATGGATATGAAAGGTGTAGCTGCAACCACAGTAAATTCTGTCAGGTATTGATGGTCTTCCAAAGCACCCCGTGCCCCTCAAGAGGATCAAAACTTCTCAACAATAACACAAGCGCTAAAGGCACCTTTCCTAGTTTGAAGGAATCAAGACTGCTGCACTATTTGGTTCTCACCATTAACCATACAACAGGCAGGGCTTTCCCTTAGAGTTGCACAATCAAATTCCATCTCGATTTATTGCACTCCTCTGATCAATTTTTTTCCTCCATCTGTTGCATTCCCAACTGTATTCAATATTTTCCCCTTTCCATTTGCAAGTTATGACAGGCCCTGCTGTTCTACTCTGTTAATAACTTGTGCATCTAAAATACTTGTACATATTTGCAACAAAGGAAATTAGCATGTTAACGAAATGTTTTACCAAGTCTGCATTTTTTCAATATATTTATTTTTATTTATTTCATTCGATTTCCTATCCTGCTCACCCCCCCCCCCCGGGGCTCTGAGCGGCTTACAATTCTAAACAAAAACAGTTACATCCCACTGTTCCGTTATTAACCAATCTCATACCCAAATTGCTCCCCAACATTAAATCCCTCTAAGTGTATATATCCAACAACTATTATTCCTCCAATATTTCCCACTTTATTTCATGCGACCACCCTAATTGCAATATTCAGGGGTCATTTCATAGAAAAAGAGGTGCCGGAGCTCATTAGCATAACTCATTCACATAACTTATTTGCATATGCCACACCTGACGTCACCAGAAGTGTGTCAGAAGGCAACACCCACTGCAACTTACCTGGCTGCTTCTTGCTCCTGTGGCCCGGGGCTGCTGGAAGCAGGGGGTGGGGCTTCTTGCATATGCCCGCCCCCTGGGCGCTTTACTGCCGGAGCTCCGCTCCTGTGCGCTCCTACAGGAAATGACCCCTGGCAATATTTATTTATTTGATTTGTATCCCGCCCTCCCCACCAGGGCATGCTCAGAGTGGCTTAAAACCAAAGTGGTTTAAGATCTGCTTTTTTGCCTATCACACCAAGCGATATTTTCCTCAATATCAATTTCGTTCAGTTACAGAAAACTTTCAATATAGGAAATCACAGTAAAGGAGCCGATATCCAGCGTACATAGGAGAAGTCATCCCCCCCGCCCCGGGAAGTTACCGTAACCATCCTTTCCCACCCGCCCTAAGGAAGCCTCGGGCTGTAACGTTCATTTTGGGAATCAAATACTGACTTTCAAAATCTTTGGTCCTTCGTGGAAACGAACGGCACAACTATGTCCAACCACTTGTTCGTCGCAACGCGTGAAACAAATCCCAAATTCCCCCTCCTCCCTGGTCCACCGCCGCGTTCCGGCCCCCAGCGCCTCGGAATTCCCCTCCCCGTCCACCCGCACCGGAGCACGCGCGCCTCGGAGGCCCCGCTCCATCTCCTTCCCAACGCCGGCCCCTCCCACGTCGCCGCGCGGCGGGCCTCCCTCCAGGTAAGCTCCCACCACTCCCCCCTCGCCGGCTCCCAGCGCTGCACACGCGAGCCGCGACTCCCCTTGCCCTGAGCAGCCCAGACGGCGCCGCCCGCGCCACGCCAGCACCCACTCTCCACCGACCTGGCCGCAGCTGCTCCCCGCTCAACACCCGCCGTCGCCCTCGCCTTCGCCCAAGCCACCAGTGTCCCCGCTCGGCCCCACTCTCCATCCAGCCTCCTCGGGCAGCTAGAGATTGACAGCTCCGCCCACCAACTACTTCTCTAGGCAGCCGAAGCATTTGGCCAATCGGCGGGACAATGGGCGGGGAAAACCAGGGTGCCGGGGGCCCTGATTATAATGCTAGCCAATCACATGCCGGGACCGGTGGTTGTTGCGGAGAGTTTGTGTGCGCTTCTAAAAGCCTGAAAATCCCTTTTGTTCCCGGCGGTTGAGGTAGGCAGAGAGAGGCTGTGATTAAGACGTCACTTCCTGTGGGAGACTTTGTTGGCTATAGAAAATCCCACGAGGGGGGGGGGGGGGGTTGTTAGTGAGTTTCGTAGTTCTCGTCAGAACGCGAAGTTGGCTGGGTTTGAGCCCGACAGTTAAAACTCATGCAACAATGAATTGTTATAGTCTTCAAGGTGCTGCAAAGTTATTTTTTGAATGATTTGTATGGGGTAGAAGGACTTTTACTCACGAAAGGTTGTGGCACTCTGCGTTTGTTGCCGCTACGGTAGCTGCGTTTATTCTGAAGTAATTCAGTTTCATTAGGGATTTTAGTAGGATTTTCTTCGGAAAAAAACACTCTTGGGATTGCAACATTAGTTTTACTGTGTGGCAAAAAGAAAAAGAAAAAGTTGATTTACTTGAGGCAGACCTGCAGGCTGCACAAATCTTTTTGGACTCGTGCATGGAAGAAAGAATGCATTTCTGGATTTTGTCTGATTTGAAAAGTGTAAATCCAGTTTAGTACACGGAGGGACTGGTTAACACTTTGCTCTCTGGTCAGACCTAATAGCTGTGGAAGAAGTGTCATCATCTAATATACAACCAATATCAAGTAATTGATACAGAAGTAGTATTATTTGCATCTATGCATCTACTTACTACCACCACCCCAGTCTATCAAAGAAGTCTCTTAATACCTGTCACAGATTTCCCTCGGTATGTCTTTCTTTGGCCTCTGATTCACTTTTTTAAAGGATGTTTTGTGATGCTCGTGGTTGTATGTCAACATTTGAACCTTATTTAAAAGAATACATGCAACTTTCTCACATTCTTTTGTAAATGTTGTCATATCTTTATCAAATGCAATGCTTTGTTTTGTGGACTGCCAAATGTCAATATGATTTAAACTCATAACAGTTTAGGGGGGACCAATGGAACACAGGCTTTCTGTTTGGACTGTGAAATGCCAAGTGACAGATTGTAGAGAAACTGGATTGCTCTAGGAAGTACTGTATAAATTGTCTTGTGCTAATATTCTACATCAAGATAAAGATAAAGAGAGCCAGTTTGGTGTAGTGGTTAAATGCGCGGACTCTAATCTAGGAGATCCGGGTTTGATTCCCCACTCCTCCACATACACCTGGCTGGATGACCTTGGGCAAGCCATAGTTCTGGCACAGCTGTTCTTGAAAAAGAGCAGTTTCTGTCAGAGCTCTCTCAGCCCCACCTACCTCACAGGGAGGGGAGGGGAAGGGAAAAGAGTTTGTAAACCGCTCTGAGACTCCCTTGGGTAGTGAAGGGCGCGATATAAATCCAATCTCCTCCTCCTCTTCTTCTTCATACTGGGGTAACACATTCATATTGCGGTTAGTGGAGGGGGATGGTAGTTGTTGAAACAATTGTCTGTATTTTAAATATTATTTATTTAAGTCTTCCTAGTGTTTACTTTCCTGCTTTCATAACTTGTGATTAAGCAAACTACCCACCAATCATGTGTCATAGTCTGCTAGATGATGGACAGCCCTTCTGGGTCCCCCCCCAAACAGGCCAGCCATAAAAACAGTAGGATTATTGATCTCTTGGTAGACTGCCATGCACAGTGGCATTTGGCTTGCTAGGTTACAGGTTGTGCATGTGTGGTGCATTGCCAAAATCTGGAAAAACAATGCAACCTGAAATGCACTTCCATCCATCATCATTATAAGGAAAGGATGCTGAGTAATTTGACTGATCAAAATAGATTTGGTCTATTGACCAGTCAAATATAGTTAGGCAATAATTTCATAAGAACACACACCCTCAAAATAATAATTCTTTGATACTTAAACCTATTAGTTTAGAAACTGTTATAATGAAACTGTAGTAAAACAGCTTAGAGAGAGAGCCGTCAGCATATCGAGGATGGGGAAAACATGGAAAGTGTATAATGTCATGTGTGTTCCTGTTTGGGAACAAAAAACTAATAATTAAACAGGCCAAGAATAAATGGTTTCTTCACATTCAATGGATGAAGGCATAACTGAGTGCTGATCTCAACTCATGCTTCAGTTTTTACCTTGATATAAGCACTGAACATGGCACTGGAATATTTGGCAATTTCCCATTAAACACAGTGGGACTTCCTTGTGGTAAGCATGCTAAGATCATGTTACACATGTAAAGAAGAGTATCAGATCTGTACAAGTGAGGATCTGCAAGAAGCTTGTAGGAATGGCTATGCTGTTCCTCACACCTTTGCTTCCTCGCCTCCTTCCTACTTCTCTCACATTGTTTCTCCCCCCTGCCACCCCTTTTCTCATTTTCTGTCTTCTGCATGCCTATCACTTCCTGTCTCTTTCTGCTCGTCACACTCCCAGCTGCCCACCTTCCTTCCTCCTCTCCTAGGTTTGCCAAGTCCATCTTCCACCCCCAGCAGGGGACTTTGGGGGCGTTCCTGGAGGGGGCAGGGCATCCCCGACGTGATGATGTCACGTTGGGGACGTCCGCGGCCCCCCCCCGCCCGTGCGCCAGATCTCCAGAAGCGGCAGTTCCCTGCACTTAAAGGAGCCTGCGTTTCCCTTTTAAATGCAGGAGCTGGCGTTTCCCCTTTAAGAGCAGCCGCGTTTCTCTTTTAAGAGGACGAAGCTGGCATTTCCCTGCAAGCTTGCGGAGATCAGGCTTGGGAGGAAACACGGGTTCCACACACTTAAAGAGAGAGATATAGGTGGCTGTGGGTATTGGGGGTGGGGCTTCCCCCACCGGCCATCTTGCCGGCGGTGGGTAGAAACCCCCCCCAAAACGGGGGACCCCTGGCAAACCGGGGGGGGGGTTTGGCAACCCTATCATCTCCCCACCCCAGCAGCAATGGCAGTGGTGGTTCTCCAGGAATCACAACAGATCTCCAAACTACAGAGATCAGTTCTCGGGGTTTCCCCTTTAAGAGCATGAGCCGGTGTTTCCCCTTTAAGAGCAGCTGCATTTCCCTTTTAAATGCACGAAGCAGGCATTTCCCTGCGAGCCTGATCTCAAGCGGAGATCTGGCTTGGGAGGAAACACAGGCTTGGGAGGAAACACGGGTTCCACACACTTAAAGGGAGAGAGAGGGGTGGCTGTGGGTGTTGGGGGTGGGGCTTCCCCTGCTGGCCATCTGGCTGGCAGTGGGTAGAACCCCCCCCCCCAAAAAAAACGGGGGCCCCCTGGCAAACCGGGGGGGGGGTTGGCAACCCTATCATCTCCCCACCCCAGCAGCAATGGCAGTGGTGGTTCTCCAGGAATCACAACAGATCTCCAAACTACAGAGATCAGTTCTTCTTAAATTTAACTGATCCAGGTTGGAATCTCCCTGGAGATTTCAGGGTGGAGCCTTGGGAGGCTGAGGTTTGGGGAGGGAAGCAACCTCAGCAGGGAATAATGCCATAAACTCCACCCTCTAAAACAACCATTTTCTCCAGGGGAACTGATCTCTGTTATCTAGACAGCAGCTATAATTCCAGGCGATCTCCAGACCACACCTGGAGGTTGGGAAGACTAGTTCCTCTGGAGGAAAGGACTGCTTTGGAGGGTTGTGTCTAAGGCATTATACCTACCTGAGTTTCCTTCCTTCCTTCCTTCCTTGAACCCAACCCTAAACCAGGCTCCACCCTTCTAATGTCAAGGAATTTCCCATCCTGGAGTTGGCAACCCTACATCCTTCTGACCAAGCCCCACAACTCCACAGCGAGTGAACTCTGAAGGCATTTAAAGGGCTTGCAGTCTCTTTAAACACCTCCAAGTGGTGATCTCACCTAGAAGGTATTTAAAGTGACTGTGAGCCCCTTAAACGCCTTCGGAGTTCACTTTCCGTGGAGTCGTGTGGCTTGGAGAAGGCATTTAAAGGGATTGTGATCACTTTAAATGCCCTTTAAGTTCAGTTATCTGGTAGTCTCAAAAATCCTGAATATTTTTGGGATTTTCAGGACTTGGCCATTTTGAATAGCTGAAACTCGGTCCCAATTTAAAATGGGTTTTAAAAACGCACACACAAAAATACAGGTAAGGTATTTTTTGGGTATTTTTTCAGCTCGGTTTATGCTGAATGTATACCCCTACTATGAAGGGAAAGGAGGTGGGGAAAGTATTTGTCAGAGGGGAGTTAGTTTGTTTTGAGTGAATCTTGTCCAGTGGCCAGATGAAGATCATTAAGTCATTATCTTGTTTATCACAAGGTAACTGTATAATTGGCTTGAGAAGACCGGGCTAGAGACACTTGCCGTGTTAAGGAAGGGTATCATTGTGCACTGGTTACTTTGCTAAGGCGTGTTTCTTTGCAGGTTGTTTGTTCCAGTTCTTTATCAACTGTGACTGAAGGGAAGAAAGTATTATTGATTTTTTTTGTAAGACTTAAATTTTATGCCTTTAAGATAATTTTTCTCCTGTAATTAGGAAAAGGTATAGTTTTACTTGTTGTGTTTTTTGGAAACTTGAACATGTATTGTTATTTGTATTTTTTTCTTTAAATAAATTTTCTTCCTTAGTTTAAGAAGGCAGTGGTTACTTGGTGTGTACCTTGGATTCTGAAAAAGAATTCACAGTACTGGTGTAGCTAGGGTTTCACAGCATATTGCATAAAACTCCTGTTCTCCCACTGAGGTGGAAGACATCTTCATGGGTTATTCCCATCGTTCCTTTAGGGAGGCAGGAAATACTTTTTTCTCCTTCCTGTTGCCGCCTTGGGAATAGCCCTGCCCCTCAGTTCTATTCCTGCCTCTTAGGGAGTAGCAGCTAGGGACAGAGCTCTGCGATTCTGTCCATCTACTTTCTCTTTCAGTTCTTTCTATTTTGCTCTATATTGCTCTCTTTTATTCCTCAGAGTCTCTCTCTCTCTCTCTGCCTCTCTCCCCCTACTTTTTACTCTATTTTTTCCCTTCTTGCTCCTGTCTGGAGCCAGAAGATGTCGAGAGGCAAGTCCCTCCCAGGTGCTCGTCGGGCCTGCGCGATGGCTACCGAGCACTCAGAAGACTTTTCATTGGGGGACGAGGCGACAACGCTTACCGCGGCGGCGGGCAGAGCGCAACTCGGCAGTGGGGCCTACCTGCCTTCGGGGCTTGTTTATGCCACCCCAACGAGCGCAGCAGACGTGGCGTCAGCAGCGCAGCGTGCACTCGAACGCCGCTGGCCGCAAGAAGAAGCAGAACTCACTAATTCCGGGCAAGCAAAGATCGGCAGCCATCTTTTTTTTTTTTAAGCCCCCGGAGGGGATTTTTTATTGATTTTTTAAACACTACAAAAACTAGAACAGAAAAAAGGGAAAGGGAAAACTACATATAAGGGAGAAAGTAAAGAACCCACTACTAACTAAAAACCCAAGATAGGAGATCTCTAACTAGCTTTTTATGCTTCATTCAGACTTTTCATCTTTGTACTTATGAACTGTGTCAATCTTTTAACCCTTTTGAAAGGCACGCGTCAAGGTTGTCCCCTCTCCCCTTTACTTTTTTATTTTGGTGATTGAGGGATTAGCGGAGACTATTAGGAACGAGGAAAATATAAAAGGCATTAAGGTTAGAGCTCAGGAGTACAAATTACAGATATATGCAGATGATATGGCAATTGTGATGATGGAACCGACAGATTCGGTAATATCTTTCATAAATATTATTGAAAGTTTCGGTCAGTTGGCCGGATTTAGAATTAATCACAGTGGTTAATGACAGGAAAGATTTAGAAAGCCACTCCACGTTTTCTGGCATGCAAAACTCACTGGCTTTCTCCCCCCTCCCTGCTGCAACATGCAAATGGGACCTCACAGCTCCTTGTCTCTCCCCCTCAACTTGCTTGCACGTAGCACCTGCTTCTTCCTCCCACCTTCTCTCTTTTTTCCTGTTCACAAAGGATGCTGGAGTCAGAATGCATATGTAAAGGGGGCTGGGCTTGGCCTCAATGCAAGAGGCACCTGAAGGACTGTGACCCCTGCAAAACAGTGCCACTAGTCAGAAGAAGGGTAGTCCACGTTTGAGAGGCCCTCTCCTGTGCCTCCAGCATTCTGATCTGAGCCTGATAATGTCAATGCTGGATTTATCACATCTAGTGAAATTAGTGCTGCACAAGTGACAGAACAACTGTTCAGTCTAATATGAGACTAATGGCCACCATATAGACATCAAAGGTACACATAACTCATGCAATACTGGAGATGTATGTTGTAATTTTGTGTAAGTAAAGTAAGCCATGGGCCACACATGATATACATACAGAAATTGACTGTTAGGGTTAAGTGGGAGAGAGCATTTTCCAGGCAATTTGCAAACTTCCATATAGAATCATAGAATCACAGAGTTGGAAGGGGCCATACAGGCCATCTAGTCCAACCCCTTGTTCAATGCAGGATCAGCCTAGAGCATCCCTGGCAAGTATTTGTCCAGCCGCTGCTTAAAGACTGCCAGTGAGGGGGAGCTCATCTCCTCCCTAGGCACCCAACTCCACTGTTGCACTACTCTTACTGTTAAAAAGTTTTTCCTAAGATCCAGCCGATACCTTCCCGCCCTTAATTTAAAACCATTATTGCGTGTCTTAACATCTGCTGCCAACCAGAACAGCTCCCTGCCCTCCTCTAAGTGACAGCCCTTCAAATACTTAAAGAGAGCAATCACGTCCCCCCACCCCCCCCCAGCCTCCTCTTCTCTAAACTAAACATTCCCAAGATCCTCAGTCTTTCCTCATAGGGCTTGGTCTCCACTGGCCCCTGATCATCCTCATCACTTTTCTATGCACCCGCTCCATTCTGCCCACATCCTTTTTGAAGTGAGGCCTCCAGCGCTGCACACAATACTCCTGGTGTGGTCTGACCAATGCAGTGTATAAACTTCCACTTGGAATATGCAGCTGGTAGCTAAAGTGAAATATTTGTGCACTAAGCTGCTGCAATTTCACTTTTCTTTGTATGTTGCAGGTACTTCCAGCACAACGAGCCTCTTCTTCCACTACAAGAGGCTCTTCCAACAGTAGAGGAGCCTTTGGCATCAATGGAAGGCTTCTTGTATGACAGGAATGTGCTGCCATTAGTTGAGAGGAGTGGTAGAATGCATAACCCACTGAAGTTAGGTGTGTAAAAGGGGTGTGTTGGTGTGAGTGCTAGAGTGTGGGGAGTTTATTTTGAAGGTGCTAGGTTATTCTGATTAAAGAAATGTATGTTGCTATATCTGTTGGATGCGTGAGTGTATGGCTGCTCACAAGTTACCATGTGTATCTCTGTTCATTTCAGTGAGATGAGACTGGGTCCTCATGTAGGAAAAGCTGATGGCAGCAGGAAAAGAGGAAGCCCCAACATGAGATGGATTGACTCAATCAAGGATGCCACAGCCTTCAGTTTGCATGACCTGAGCAAGGCTGTTAACACAAGGACATTTGGGAGATTGTTAATTGATACGGCTGCTGTAAGTCGGAAGCCACTTGACAGCACTTGACACACACATGCACCCCTCACGTAGTGCTTTGTGTAATGTTTGCTATAGGGATTGCTGTAAATTTTAATTACCATTTTAATAGCATTTTAGGATCCTTCATTTATATATAGTGGTTAAAACTAAAATTAATGATACTGTTTCCCAGCCCCTCTAGTTCTCAAAGTGTTTTGCACATATTTAGTTAAAAGTCTTCTTTAGTATTGGAACATAGTCTCACCTTTTATTCTAGGAGCAAGCTATTGCTATAATGTGCCTTTTTGCCTAGAAGTTATGAAACTTTCTGTCTGAAGAGCTATGAAAATTAACAACAGCAATTAACAGAAATCACTTTCACATATAGAGCTTTTCCACATGGGTTTTTTCCTTTGATTCTGGCCCCATACTGCTTTTTACTGTTATTTCCCTTTATCAAATAACTAAATATTACGTCTTTGACTTGGAGAGCAGAGCAAAATGTATATTCTCTAAGAAGTTCTGTTGTGTTTTTGCCCTCAAACCTTCCTTTGAGTTCTGAAACCTCACAATAAAATGACTATCAAATGCAAGAAAAGCTTAGTACGTGTTCTTCTCAGACCAAAACACCATTTTCAACAGTTCAGATATTTCCTTCTGTCAGTTTAATTAATTCCCAGAAGAAAAACGGAGCACTCTCATGTGGATCTGTTCTGAGCTCAATGGAATCCCAAAGGATTTTAGTCTTGGAGAGGGGGATATGTCAAGAAGAAATCATAAGTTCCTTAAATGGTTTCTGTAGTTGGGAGCTTTAGAAGAAGCTCAACCATTTATAATTAAGTACTGTAAAAGACACATAATCCATACAGAGGAGAAGGGCCGCTCAAGGCAAAGCCTGAGATACCAGTGCAATGTTGACAAGAGGTGAAACAACCTTTAGGAGTTCTTTGAGAAAGTGAACAAACATGTAGATAACAGTGACTTGGGAGATTTGGACATTCAAAAAGCTTTTGATAAGGTACCTCGCCAAAGTCTCCTGAGTAAGCTTAGAAGTCATGGGAGAAGAGGATGGGTCCTCATATCTTAGGAAGCAGAGAGCAGGAATAAATGGACAGTTCTCTCAATGGAAGAAAGTAAGCAGTGGAGTCCCACTAGGACTGTGGCTGGTGCTAATGAATCTGTTCATAAATGATCTGGAACTGGGAGGGGGGAGCAGTGTAGTTGGCCAGGTTTGTAGATGACACAAAATTATTTAGGATGCTGAAAACCAAGGCTGACTATGAAGAGCTCCAGGAGGACCTCCACAAATAGGGTGAGTGGGCAACAATCTAGCAAATGAAGTTCAATGAAGGTAAGTGTTAAGTTACGTACATTGGAACAAAAAAAATCCCAACTTCAAGTATAAGCTAATGGGGGGCTGAACTTGCTGAGACTGAGAGGAAAAAGGATTTTGGGGTCATAGTAGCTAACTCAATGAAATTGCCAAGCCAGGGTGCTGCAGCAGTGAAAAACACAAACTCTGTGTTGGGGATCATGAGGAAGGGAATGAAAATAAAATAGCCAATATTATAATGCCCCTGTGTAAATCCATGGTGCAGTCTCATTTGGAATATTGTAAGCCGCTCTGGTCACTGCATCTGAAAAAGAAAAAAAAATAACGTATCAGCTGCAATTGCTCAAATCTTGAAAACTTTATTCACAATCACGGTAGCAATTCCCGAAGGATAGCTGTGTTAGTCTATTGCAGCAAAATAAAACAAATCCACTGGTGCCTTATAGATTAACAAAATTTATTCCAGCATGTGAATCAGTGCTCACTTCATCAGATGCATACAGGGTATAATTTAGCTGCTTTGGACAGGCACTTCATGAATCTGATGACTTACGCAAGCATATTCAGGGATCATTTTCTTTAGTCTTTAAGCTGCTTCTGGACTTTTGTTTCATAATCAGGGTGGAAAAAAATCTATATTTCATTCATTCATTCATTCATTGTGACAATAGCAAGGCAATTAAAGCACTGGGAGGATTTGGGGACAGCTGAGAATGTCGAGAAAGAGTATGGAATGATTGACCTGAGGAGGCAGACAAAAAGTTAGGAAAAAATGGGAGGTTAGCAAACTTCAGAGGATGGCGGAAGACAGGAAGGCCTGGCGGGATCTGGTCCATGGGGCCATGAAGAGTAAGACTCAACTGTGCGACTGAACAACAAAAAAGCAGGATTTGAGGCTGAGGAACAGCTGAAGAGGGAAGGAAACAGTTCAGCCCATGAATGAAGAAGAGTTCTTCTTTCTCACAGAAGAGAAGTGGGAAGTGGGTAAACTTTTTATAGACCTCCTTTTCTGTTTTTATTATCACCTTCAGGTTTCCTTTCCTGCTGTCACAGGCCATTTGGATTTTTCACATCATTCAGCAGAGAGAGCTGTTCCCTTTGGTGAAAGCAATTAAACTCCTACCAAACACACAAGGCGCATTTCTCTTCCCATACTGTACCATTTCCCTAACAGCAATATTTGGGGGGGGATGAAAAATGCTTTCCTCTCAATGCACTATTGCTCTTGTTGGCACTTGAGGTGCATCATATTGAAACTGACATTGTCACAGTAAAACAATTTTAGCTTCTGAGCAGCCACAGCTAATGGTGGGATCCATCCAACAAAATCAAGGGACTGAGGAAGAACCATTGTCATGCAGCTGGCCACGTCACCCACATGCTGCTGCGGAAAGTCAACCCCAGCTGTCTACGACCTGCATCAGTTATTTCAGCTCCTTCTGGTCTCTTTCACATGGTGCAAGTACTACTTTCACATGGTGCAAGTACTACCAGAATTTAAGGTGCTGCCACTCTTAGTGTATTTGTAGAACTCTGCCTGCATTCCCTCCTCCTCCTCTGCCACCATCACCTCAGGGCAACTCCTACTGAGAACAGTTACATTCTGTGCCCCAGTCAGCTTCTGATAGGGTTGCCACCTCCAGATGGAGCCTAGAATTCTCCTGGAATTGCAGTTGATCTCCAGACTACAGATATCAGTTGCCCTGGAGCAAATGGCCGCTTCAGACAGCAAACTCTAGGGGATACTTTTGAGGTGAAATCCTTCCCCCAATCCCCCCCCCCTCCACAGACACAATCCCCAAATCTTCTTGAATTTCTCAGGCTGGAGTTGGTAACCCTGGCTTCTAGTGTGGTCAGTGGGTTCAGCTGGCCCTCCCTGGTTCAATGTAGGTAGGGGTGTATGTGTGTGAGCGGGAGACTTCATACTCACAGAAGTGTGGTTGCTCTTATGTGACACTGCTGTTGTCTGCACAGCCTGGGGGCAAAGTACTAATTGTGTTTGTATGCGACATTTGCGTATTGCTGCCTCAGTACAGCAGCACAAAGGGAAAACACTCAATAACCTAACTCAATTTCCGGTAGGTGTGACTTGCTTCCTCGTCAGCAGCTTAAGTGACTTTCCCAATAATGCAAGGAACCTGTGGTAGGGCTGGGTGTATTTCCTGGATGCCAAACTGTTTCCTTCATCACAGTTTAGTCCATTCTTGTCAGGAGTTAGGCCTCTCAGTCAGGGGACAAATGGTTTTCAGATTTGGCTGCACTGGTGAAACTGAATGGCATTGCAATCCTAAGCAGTGTTACACCCTTCTAGGTCCATTTAAGTCAGTTCGCTTAGAAAGGTGTGACTCTGTTTAGGTCATGTAGCACTGTAGGTCATGTAGATTAAAGGTAACTCTACCGTTATTCAAATAGTCCTGCTGTTCCAGTGAAAAGATATACTTTAAAAGACATGCATTTTTAGTTGCTAGTCATCATTTATGTGTTTCTACATCTAGTTACCTCTGGGGTTGCCACCCACCTGGAGACAAAAATTATCTTTAATAGAGGCTTGATGCATTGGCAGCTGAAGGTTTTTATGGCAGTAAATGCTTATCACCTGCTAAATTACATCTTTATTAAGGCAGCAGGCCATTTTTCTCCAGGCTGTTGGGTCTAGTTACTTCTGTTAGGGCATGGCATTTTCCCCATTGTAAATGGTGGGAGCAGTATTTTAAGACTATTTTTTTTAAAAAAAAATTACAACCAATTAGGGTGTGATATTGTCATTCCATTGCAGGGATGTGTCTATCTTGTGTGAAAGTGGTTTTAGGGAGGTTCAAGATGAGTTTAAAAGCTCCTGTCCTAAATAGATATTTAATCCACAGCTCAAGATGATAGAGGGAGCGGAATTGCAAAGCAGGGAGCTCAAGAGGAGCTTTTTACTGGAGGCTAATATATTTATGCTCTCCTATTTGACTGGGAGTGGATCATATTAAAATCAGTTGGACTTCATAAACATGCATAGGATTGACCTGCAAGGGTGAGCAGTATTCCTTCTTGTGCCAGTAGGAGAAGAAGCCTGCCAGATTTAAAAGCCATTTGGAAGGAAGTCTGTAGTCAAGCTGACAATCAGGTTGTGGTTTGACTGGTCCACCCTTTTCAAGTCACTGAGAAATGCAATCCTGTTGGCTGAGCTAACAATCTTTTAGCATAATTCATTCCAGTGCTTTAAACAACACTAGCAGAAAGGATAGAATTTGACAAGTGCCATGAATTCACACAGTATTCATTTTTAAAAAAATCAAAATATCAGTAAGAATTGTTGGCAAGTTTGTTTTGTTTTCCAGCAAACTTTGTTAAAAAAACCCATACATCATATACAGAGTTGGTTAATTTTTTAGAAATGTTAATGGATGATGAAAAATTGCAGCAGCTACAGTATGAACCGTAACGTAAAACTAGTATAAAAATAAGTACAAAGATCTTCAGAAAACTCTGGCTTGGTAGTGAGGGTATAATAGTATATGCATGGTCAGGGGTCATTTTGTAGAAAAAGAGCTGCAGGAGTTCATTAGCATAACTTATTTTTATATGCCACACCCCCTGACATCACCGGAAGTGTGCACCAGCCCCTCTGACAGGCAGAAGCACCTGGGATCCATTCATCCCCCCCTCTCCCTTCGCCTCCAAGTCGAGCAAAGGAAAAGGGGAGGGGGAGGATCTCAGGTGCTTCTGCCTGACAGAGGTGCTGGCATGCCCACAGCCAGCCTGGGTGAATTATAGAATCATAGACTCATAGACTGGGAAGGGACCTCCAGGGTCATCTAGTCCAACCCCCTGCACAATGCAGGAAATTCACCCCCACACACACCCCAGTGACCCCTATTCGATGCCCAGAATATGATTTTAAAAAACCTCCAGGATCACTGGGGGCCAAACTGGCTTGGAGAAAAATTGCTTCCTGGCCCCAAAGTGGCAATCAGCATTTCCCTGAACGTGTAAGAAAGGGCCACAAGAACTAAGCACTGATGCAACCCTTCCTGCTCTACCTCTCGTGATTTGCCTAAGTTCACACAGTCAGCATTATGATCCTTTTAAAGTTGAAAGCATGATATAAATGCAAAGGACTATTTGTAAGATTATCTGTAAGACACAAGACCAGGACGCATCTCACTTCTGGCAATCACTTGGAGAGACCCTATCACTCAGCTTCCATTGCCCCCCACACATTCCACACTAGAAGAAGAACATAATATCAGGCCATACCACATTGCAATAAAGCCCCTACAACTGTATACAGAAATACTGAGCTTCCCTACCATTTGCCACAACTAGCCCACCACACAACCAGGATCAAGACTCCTAAGTGGACCAACAGACAGGCATACACTCGTTTGAGAAACTGAGTATTACATTACAACACCTCTGGAACATTACAGATCAGTAGAGGCAGCACTGCACAGTGGTCAGAGTTGCAGATTGATGTGGGGAGACCCAGGTTTGTATTCTCACTCTGCTGGCTGAGTGACCCCGGGCCAGATCTCCCCTTCTCTACCTAACCTACCCCACAGGGTTGTTGTGAGGATGAAATGGAGACTCATGGGCAGGGTCCCCAGCTTCCCTGGCAGGAACACTATGTTAAGAAATCTCTCACAATTATGCAGCCATAGCAGGCAGGAGGGAAGGAGGCGAATACCTCCAGCGCCAGAGACTTGTAGAGGAAAAGTCAAACTTTGGGGACTCACCCACGTGCACCAGAGGGCCAAGGCAGCAGGAGGCAAGAAGCCTGGGTGAGCTGGGCTCCTCCATGCCTGGCAGAAGATCAGGTGCAGAGGCGAGAGGTGGGCAAGCAGAAGAGGTACTCAGCCAGCTGCACAAGCTGAGTGCAAAGAAACTCCTGCCGCCCCAAGCTTCAGGGCTGCCTCGTTAAAGGAGTGTGGAGGCAAGACTCGCAAATGAGAAAAAGCAAGCTCAGGGTTCATGGGTCGCATTTTGGGCTGAGGAAGAAGAACCAGCTCCATTCCTGGAGTTCTCTCGAGTTCCTGCATTTTTGGTTTTGCTTTTTGCCAATCCGCCTCCCAAGACTGCTCCAGGTGCTCCGGACTGAGGGCTGCTGGGGGCGGGGCTCAAGTGCTCATTCCTTGTGGAGCTGAGGCTCAATGTCTCCAGCTGCTCCGCCACCTTCCCTTCCCTTGGTTTGCTTGGGGAGCCTGAGCAAGCCGGCTGCTGGAGGGATGTGCATTCATTTGGTCTGAACCCAATGCACCCCCGAAAATGGCCCATTCGGGCTCCTTTCAGGCTGCTGCGGGCCGAATCAGATTCTCTGATCTGAATCGGCTTCCCGCAGTTCAGCCCCTACGAGTCCAAGGCCACCACCCTGGGGCTCAGAGAGGCAAGGGAACTTTTCGCCCCTCCCCTCCCCCCACCCGCATGGGCGTCGCAGCTGCCGCCGAGAACAGCGGCGGCGGCCATAACTTTGTAAGGAGCCTTGAAGGAGAGCTGGGGGAGCCAGAATGAGGTGGAATTTGCCCCTACGAGTCCAAGGCCACCACCCCGGGGCTCAGGGAGGCGGGGGAACGTTTCACCCCCCACCGTGTCCCAACTAATGGCTGGTGGGAGCAGGGGGCAGAGCTTATGTGCCCGTCCCCTGGGCTCCTGACTGGCGGAGTGGTGCTCTGGTGCGCTCCGGCAGGAACCGAGGCCTGTGCATGGTGCCTTCTAAGAGCAGGAAAAGATGTAGGATGAGGCCTTCATGTGCCACAACTGTGAATGTGCAAGGATGAGGTCATTGAAGTTAATCTTCTGCAAAAGAATGTAATAAAGGAGCAGATGTTTAAAATAAATAATGAGCATCTTCCTCCACATTGTTCATTGACAGATCCTGCACCTATTATGGTGCCTTCTAAGAGCAGGAAAAGATGTAGGATGAGGCCTTCATGTGCCACAACTGTGAATGTGCAAGGATGAGGTCATTGAAGTTAATCTTCTGCAAAAGAATGTAATAAAGGAGCAGATGTTTAAAATAAATAATGAGCATCTTCCTCCACATTGTTCATTGACAGATCCTGCACCTATTGTCACATCCTACATTTTTTTTCTGCACTTGTCTGGAACCAGAAAACACCAATAGAATTGGGTATACCAAATTCAGAGAAATGATAGGAGTTTAAAGTATTCTTAAAATTAAAATTGGTCTTACTAACTGACTGAAATATCCTAAAATATTTCCTTGGAGGCACTCCCATAGATTTTAGTTGGAATTATTTCCAAGTATGTATACTTAGGACTGTAGTCCAAGGCACATAATGGCTACCGGAAGGACGGCCTCCCTGTTACTATGGTTCAGCGCTGGGTGCATATTTGCAACCCTTGCGGTAGTTCTTCTTGGTTCTATAAAGGATTATGTTGCATCTCTGTGTGAGTGTATGCACCGTTTTATAGGGGAAAAACCTGTGTCTTTCTTCCATCAATGCTTTTCCTTACAAATGCACAATCGTTTGGTGAAAGGGAGATAACAACCACTTGGAAGAGATTGTTGACTTTTAAGGCATAATTTTTAATTGGCTGTGTCTGTGCTTCAGAACACTTGGACATACTTAGGAGGACAGGTGACATTTCTTGTTTAAATAAACTGGTAATGTGAATTCATGTATGATTTACCAGGCAGCCACAACCCAGTTCTGGCGGGATTCTAATGTCCCTTCTTGATACCTGGCTCTAGACTGTTGCAAGCAAGCTATGTTATCATGGTAACTGATCTGTTTGGAGTAAATTAAATTTTGCCAGCACTCAAGCCACACAAAATGGCCAGAAATATGTCTAGAAAAATGAGTTCCTCCTTCCTGCAAGCATTTACATTCTTGAGTGTTGTGTACTCAAAGTTGCAGGCACCCCGACTTCTGCTTTTCACTTCCACTGAACAGCCCCACTCTTAAAGAGAAGTACATACCACTTGCTCTGCCTTCTGCCATGACCACAGTGGAGGTTGGAAAAAGTGGGATGCCAACTTTTTGCTGACCTTGCTCCTGAGTCTTTTGTAGGCACAAACTGGCTGAATTTTGGCCTACTCAGCTTCACGGAGTTTGTGAACTGAAGAACCAGGATGAACTACCACAAATTTTGGTGCAATTTGTTGTGATTCATGAAGAGCAGAAAGCAGGGGTTTACCCTTACTTTCTGTTCTTCATGAGAAACAACTGACTGGCTGGAAGCTCCCTGCTACTCAGCTGTTTTGTTTAAATGGCTCAGAGTCATTTAAACCCTGCTTTCAGCTCCCCGTGGTTTTTTTCTAGGATCAGAAAGCAGGGTTCTGAGCCATTTAAACCACCATTGCTTTCTGCTCCCTATTGCTATCTACTGGGAGCAGAAACCAGGGGTTTAAATGGTTCTGCTTTCTGCTTCGCATGAAAAGCAGCAGGGAACAGAAAGGAGGGTTTAAATGGAAGGGGTGAAGTGCCTTCCTGGGGGCACTTCACCCCCACCTTTCTGCTGCCCATGGCTTGCCGCAGCTAGCAGCAAAGTGGAAGGCCCTTCCCGGAAGATCCCCCCCTTTCTGCAGTCCTTTTAAAGTTTAAAGGGATTGCACAAGACAGTGCAAAACAGCTGTGCAGCGAGGAGCAGCCATTTTTCAAGCTTTCTGCAAATCCTGTTTAAAGGGACTGCAGTCCCTTTCAATGGGGTTTGTAGGGCTACAAGCCTGCCAAACTGGTTTGGTTCATTAACAAGCCTCTCAGTTTGGTTTCGTTGAACTGAACCACACTTTCCTGGTTTGTGCCCATCCCTAGTCTTTTGCAACTGCTCTCATCATCTCCATACTAGGAAAAGCTTCATTGCTGTACGTCAGGCTGCTCTAAAAGGTACATGATTAAGAGCATTACAAAAAAGCTGGCATCATTAAGAGTTAAAGAATTTTTCATTCATTCATTCAACAATAAGGCCATTTTCTTAGTCTGCCCCCCAAAGGTTACCAACTCCAGCTTGGGAAATTCCTGGAGATTTAGGCAGTTGGAGATGGTGGGAACCCTGTGGGGTGGAAGTTTAGTAGGGATGTGATGCCATAGAGTCATCTTGGTGAAGCTGCCATTTCTTCTAGGGGAACTGATCTCTGTAGTCTGGTGATAGGGTTGCCACGTGTCCGCCCACATTAGGTGAATTCCTGCCCACACCCACCATTGCTCATGCATTGATGCAGTGAGCAGCAGGAGAAAAATGGGGGAGGGACAACATCACATTCCATCTGCAGAATGCTCTAGGAATTGACCACAGCGGGCAGTGATATCACTTCTTGGTGATCACCCAGAAGTGATGTTATAGTGTCAGTGAAGCTTCCACCACCCAGACACCATCCCCCAGTTGTAATTCTGGGAGAACTTCAGGCTCGACCTTGAGGATGGTAACCTTATTCCCCCTGCCACCCATTTTCTCAAACTAACCATTGGCTCCTACTACCACTATAAAAATGGTGATAAATGTTGAAAGCTGCATTTTTTGATTGGGGGAAAAAGGGGCACTCATTGACTCAGCCTCCTGCATTTATAGGTGATGCAAAAGAAAAGCATTAGAAACAGAGTTCCTTTCCAACCACGAGTCCTGGAGTTACACAGGGGGCAGGAGCCTTAGAGACATTACTGACCCTGGTCCCCCTGATGGTGGTGACATTAGAGACATAGCATCAAGGATCATGGCAAATTATGGTTCCACTACCATACTGCCTTAGTTCACTAGCATGTATTCTACCACACTGCTCAGCAACATTTGAAGCCTTCCTTCAGCCTAAGGAGCTCTTCCCCCAATTTAAGCGGCTCTTCCTCCAGCGGGACAGTCATTTAACTTGGAGGAAGGCTGGAGGAAGTCTTAAGTTTGTGGCTGAGCGGTGCTATCCATTTGCCGTACTATAGTGTGTTATACCTAAAACAGTTTTATTTTTTCTCTTTTTGTTTGCATTGATGTCTAGTTCTGTAATCCTAGTCTTACTGCATAGTTGATTGGAGATTTTCTGTTGTCTGATGGTTTTGTATCCTGGAGTCTACCTGGAGTCTCATTAAGGCAGGCAGGCAGGCAGGCTATAAATGAACAGAATAAACAGAATACATTCTAGTGCTTTACACTTTCCCCTTAATAGCTGCTCTTCCATTTAATCATAGTTCAGCAGTTCAAGACCCAAGTGTGCCACATGACGGAGTGAGCTCCCGTCTCTAGTTCCAGCTCCTGCCAACCTAGCAGTTCGAAAGCAAGAAATTGCAAGTAGATAAATAGGTACCACTTCAGTGGGAAGGTAACAGCGTTCCGTGCACCTTGGTGTTTAGTCATGCCAGCCACATGACCACAGGAATGTCTTCGGACAGCGCTGGCTCTTCGGCTTTGAAACGGAGATGAGCACCGCAACCCTAGAGTCGGATTCGACTGGCTTTCGAGCAAGGGAACCTTTTTAAGATAGAAAAGGCAGGAACCCAGAGACACGACAGGGGTAGGAGGCAGAGCTACATCTTCCCCTCTGTCCCAGGTTCAAGAGTAATAATGGGATTTTGCCCTGATCACCACTGTGTTCCAGAATGAAGCCCATTTACTTTGTCCCAATAGAACGTAATTGGTGGGAGTGCCTGAGAATTGAGCCATCTCTTGTTGCTGCTGTTCAGTTGCACAGTTGAGTCCGACTCTTTGCCACCCCATGGACCAGATCATGCCAGGCCTTCTGGTCTTCTGCCGTCCTCTGAAGTTTGCTCAATTTCATGTTCGCTGCATCTATGACACTGTCTAACCATCTCATCCTTTGCCGTCCCCGTCTTCTTTGACCTTCAATCTTTCCCAGCATCAGGGTCTTCTCCAGTGAGTGCTCCCTTCTCATTTGGTGGCCAAAGTATTTGAGCTTCAGTTTTATTATCTGGCCTTCCAGGGAACAGTCAGGGTTGATTTCTTTGAGGATTGACTGATTTGATCTTCTTGCAGTCCAAGGGACTCTCAAGAGTCTTCTCTAGCACCATAATTCAAAAGAATCTATTCTTTGGCGCTCGGCCTTCCTTATGGTCCAACTCTCACAGCCATACATTACTACTGGGAATGCCATCTAGGGTTGATTTCTTTGAGGATTGACTGATTTGATCTTCTTGCAGTCCAAGGGACTCTCAAGAGTCTTCTCTAGCACCATAATTCAAAAGAATCTATTCTTTGGCGCTCGGCCTTCCTTATAGTCCAACTCTCGCAGCCATGCAGAACTACTGGGAATACCATTGCTTTGACCATGCGGACTATTGTTGGCAGGTTGATATCTCTACTTTTTATTATGCTGTTTAGGTTTGCCATCGCTTTCCTTCCAAAGAGCAGGCATCTTTTAATTTCATGGGGGCTGTCACTGTCTGCGGTGATCTGGGATCCCAGGAACGTGAAGTCTGTCACTGCTTCCACGACTTCTCCTTCTG
>NW_015165846.1:469625-469793 GCF_001447785.1 Gekko japonicus | reverse complement strand
TCTAGAGCATTATGCCCCAACCCCTGCCCTCCTCAGGCTCTGCCCACCAAAAACTCCAGGTATTTCCCAACCTAGAGATGGCACCCCTAGATACATTCCTGGCTGCCACTTAAACAGCCTCCCAGAAGTGGGATGTCATGGCAGCCAGGAACATATCTTTCCTTGCAC
>NW_015165846.1:445868-469523 GCF_001447785.1 Gekko japonicus | reverse complement strand
CGGAGCCGGGAGCGGAGCGATGAGCGGTTGCCGGAGAGCTGGGATGCGAAATGGCGCGGTTCCCGGAGGTCTCGGCGTTGGAGCTCGGTGCGGCGCTCATTTTGTCGTCCGGGTCTTTGTTCATGGGGTCGTGAATCCCACCTTCATCGCCAGTGAAAAGTATGCAGACGGAGAGTGATTTCAGCTAAGCATACCTTTATTTAGTTCAGGACAAAGTGTGGGGGGGGGACCTGGATTTTAAAAAGGTTGAATTCCATTTTAGTGCAGAACTGCTTGGAGGACACCACAGTGAACATGGATTAATTAATTAATTAATTAATGGAGAGTGATTTCAGCTAAGCATACCTTTATTTAGTTCAGGACAAAGACAACTGACCGGCTCGCAGGCCGGTTTATATATGTTCAGAAAACCCGCCACCAAGCATACCTAAACACCCCCCCTACTCCCGATAGGCTATTTACAGTAACCGGGCGACCATTGGTCTCCCGGCTGGGAAGCTAGCCCTTTTGATTGGGCCGGCTAGGATCCTCCGGATCCTTTGTCTTTCGACTGAAGCTAACATAGGAATTGTGCCTGGCCAGCCCGGGCAAGTCCGGGCATGTCAGGCTGAATACATTACACCCTTATACAGGTTTCTCATGAGACATGTGAGGTGGTCTGGTACTCCCATCTCTTTAAGGACTTGCCATAGTATGTTGTGATCCACACAGTCAAAGGCTTTAGCATAGTCAATGAAGCAGAAGTAGATCTTTTTCTGGTACTCTCTGGCTTTCTCCATAACCAAGCTAATGTTGGCCATTTGATCTCTAGTTCCTCTCCCTCTTCGAAACCCAGCTTGTACTTCTGGCAGTTCTCTATCCACGTACTGCTGAAGCCTAACGTAGGATCTTGAGCATGACCTTGCTAGTGTGTGAAATGAGTGCAATTGTGCGATAGTTTGAACATTTCTTGGCATTGCCCTTCTTTGGGATTGGAATGTATACTGACCTTTTCCAATCCTGTGTCCACTGTTGTGTTTTCCAAATTTGCTGGCAAATTGAGTGCAGCATCTCATTTCTGCATAATTCCACTGTTCATTTGCACAATCCTCATTTTTCCATCCTCTGTGTGGGAGGAAATGTTTGGAAAGTGTGCCCAGAAGAGAAAGTGTGGGGGGACTGGTTATTAAATGAAGCAATATGACATGGGCTTGTATAGCCCCTCAGGGGGCAGCAGGACATCATCATTGACTTCCATAGTCAGCAGAGACTCACCAGACACAACATTGTTCCTTAATTGCCTCTATATTAGAGGCCACAAAGTCCACACAGGCTTCCTCGTCAACTCAGTCCCCTTCAAGTCCTTGTTTCTGCCCCTTCAAGCCTCAGGGGGATGAGCTGTGCCTCTGCCTTGGGGCAGTTCCACCAGGCCTGTCCAAGTTTGCCCCATGCCCCAGTTCTTCCTGTGGGTTCCTTTTTTCCTTCTTTGCACTTCCTCATCTTTGCTCAGCCAGCCTGTGTTCCAGACCTCTTTTTGTCCCCTCTGACATTCGTCCTTTTATACCTGCAGCTCCACCCATGCTGATCAAGCTCAGCACCACCCCTCCCTTCTCAGAGCCTTGTTGCTTTCTTAATCCCTTCCTTGCCTTGCCCCACTCTAGCTGGGTTCGCATAAGGCTGCTACTGTCTTCTCACAAGGTGCCGCTCCCTGTCCTGGAGCATCTGCTGCCTTTTGCCTAGTAAGAGGAGCCTCCTTTGGCCTTTATGCCACAGCTTGTTTCATGTTCCTCAGGCTGCACCTAAGGACACTTTCTTGGGACATAGTTCTAAGTAGCCTGGTTTAGGATTGGTCCCTCATGGTCCCCACACCTTGTTCCCTGTTCCTAATATGTTGTAATCATGATGAAAAGGGTTAATTGTGGGGATTTTATTTTGTGTGGAAGATTGTGCTTCTACATCTACTATTCTGTTTGAGATTGTTTACTTCATTGTTGTAAATGGAATTGGAAAATAAATTTTTCAGTGGGATTAAAAAAAAAAAGTTTGGCTGCTGGTGAGAATTTCCCAACAGCTGTTATATTTCAAAGCTCCCTTAGATGCAATAATCCTTTGGTTTGCTGTGGAGTGCAAGTTTATTAAGCTACATCAGCAATAAGTAAAGTAATTATTTAAAAGGCTTTTCAAGTGGGATATAACTTGAAGTGCCAGGTGCTTTGTTTCAAAAAGATAGCAAAAAACAAACAAACAAAAACTTTAAATGCTGTAAAAATCAGGGGAGGGGGGTTGTTGGAAAACATGACAATTCAACACAGTTTATCAAAGCTGTTCATTCAACACTTATTTTAATCTTGAAGCACTCTTTAAATTAAAAAAATATGATTTAATGACACACAGTTCTTTAAAACACTGTATGATGTTGCAAATCAAATTACAAATGTAGAAGAATAATGTTAAAATAGTGGATGAATCAAGACACATAAGAACATAAAAGAAGCCATGTTGGATCAACATGCGGAGTAGTGGTTACAATGTCTGACAAGGACTAGGGAGACCTAGAGCTTCCCATCCTATAAGTCCAAAATTTAAAAAGGGAAATGGCACAGTTATAGCTACCACAATTCTCATGTAATCAGCAGCAAAACTGGAGTCAAGTGAGGAACTCTACTTGAATGCCCTAGATGGAAACATGTCAACAGATGGTTTCATACCCTGAAAATGTCATAGCTCTCTTAGGTTCTACTAAACTCAAAGCTAGCTCACAGGGCTGCCAACCTTCAGATGGTAGCTGGAGATCTTATGCTATTACAACTGATCTCCAGGTGACAGAGATTAGTTCACCTGGAGAAAATGGCTGCTTTGGAGGTTGGAATCTATACCTCACTGAAGTCCTTCTCCTCCTCAAACCCTGCCCTCCTCAGGCTCCATCCCCAAAATCTCCAGGTATTTTCCAAACCAGAGCTGGCAACCCTGTGTTAGTAGATGGGTGCCATGTATGCATTTTCCTGGGCTAAAGAGCCAGATCCTGGCCTCTGGTCTGTGCTTATTACCACTGTGTTGGTGTCCAATGCCGCTGTATTAATGGATCAGAACATTTGTATCCACACCCTTTATTCTTAAAGGGATGAAAATTATGATTTGGATCCTATGGATGAGTTCTGTGCACACTAGATAGCCCTTGCTGCAGCGTGTGCTTCTGTTAAAACTTCTGCCTGCTCAAGATCAATGGTTTTCAATGGGCTGTTATGCACATGGAAGTTTTAGCAGAATTGGAAGCACAGAAACTATCTAGTGGTCACAGAACTTGTTGTTGGGTATTACAAGTTGAAAGCACTCAGTATGTCTGGGGTTAAATGTTTATGTTACTCACAGGAAGTTACATGTTTCTCATGTAACCAATGTTCTTTAGATGTGGATTGCCCGGGGAATTTTCTCCCTGATCTAGGAATTTGATTGGGACTAAAATGTCAAGGTATATTACCATTTTATGGTTTCTCTTCCTGTCTTTGTTTGGTGTTCTCAAGAAGAAGAAGAGTAGCCATAATCTCTCTCTTCTAGTTTTGTCTTTGTAGTGTAAGGATATAGCCGATTATGTTCTTTTGTTTTCATCCCAGTTACCCTTTCCCATGCTAGAATTTAGTAAAAACTTTATATTTTAATCACACATGGACCCTGAGTCTGAATTATTTTACTCTGGCTCTGCTGGACTATCTTATCTCTGCTAAATACCATTTTTTCAATATCTCACTATCACCCAACACTTGTTCATAGAATCCAAGCCCAGGTATTTTAGAAGGGTATAATTCTGCCTAGGATGGGAGTGACAGTAATATAATAGTGACAGTAATGTTAGCAGTGAAAGTAGTATAACAGTGAGTGCCAACAGTCCTCACTCAGAGTTCCATTTTTTCTCAGTTGTTAAGCTGAATTGTATAATGGGATGAGGTGGGCCAATGCCAGTGGTGTGAAAGGAAGGCCATCCAGTGTTCGGGGAGAAGGGGGGTTCAGCAAAGGTGTTACACATCTGCCTTCCCAGAGATGAGGGCCACCAGAAGGCATACCAAGTTCATCCTTCACCCCTGCAGAGTCCTCAGACTGGGAGGCAGTCGCTTCTTCAGCCTGGTTCACCTCTTCCCATCAGGATTCTCCCTTCATTCTCCTGTTCTTCTCACTGAGCTAGCCCAGTGAAGTAAGCAGCAGTCCCAATTGTGTCCTCGTTGGCTGTGGGCTCACTGTCCTGGCAAGTCTGGCTCCCTTCCTCTGATTTGTGGGGAACCAGCCAACCCCAGGTGTTGCCTCCCACACCAGGAAAAGGCTTGGGAATGGTCTGCATCCCCTTCTGGCCAACTTTGCTCTGGCCTCTTCCCTAGCCTGACCCCATCAGGCTGTTGGGCCTCAGAGGTGCAGCTTTGCATTCTGGTCTGCTTCTGTTACCTCAAGAAAGCCTGGCTCCATGGTCACACTGACTACTGGCCTTGCCTCTGGAGCTGTAGGTAAGCCTCATTTCCCCGTCTCATCTCCACCGAGGGGTTTCAGCCCCATCCTTCTACCCACCTTTGCAGTAGTTGTGGGACCAGTGTCAGAGCCTGGATCCAACAAGGACATTTAAAAATGCAGTAACAGATATGGAATAGAGGTTCTTTTGTTTATTTGCTCATCTCTCCCCACCTTTCCTAATCATTATGAATGACAGATTTACCTGTCCTTAGATTCACCACGTGTCATGTTTTCAAGGGAAGTCAGAGAAACCAAAGGCTGAGAAGTAGTTGGCAAAGGCTGTAGAAGTCACTATAATCATTGCATGTTTGCTTAGGTATGTTTGTTGGATGTTGCTAGGCTGGAGTGTTGCTAAGGGTTGATAATGATCTCTGACTCATATTTTCATGATGGGTACCCATGCCAGTGACTCTGGCCACCACTTCCTGCTTGTATAATAGGAACGAAGGCAGGAGGGTGAAGGCTCCTCTGAATCAGCTGCTTAATGCAGAGACTTACTCCTTTTCCTTTTCCTCAGTGGTAAAATACAAGCTGAGCACTCCATAAGTTACACATCAATATATTTCAAACTCATCATATACAGAATGGACCTAACAACCAACAATTATCAAATACAGTGTAGACCTTACCCAGAGATGTTCATCTGTGAAGTAAGTGGGAATTAATATTCTTAAAATACAACATGGGCCACTCATCTCTGTGTGAGTTGGAGTTGTATGGAGTTATATGGAGTGCTCAGCTTGTATTTTACCACTGAGGAAGGCTTAGCTGAAATGCATTTAGTTCTTGTATCTGGACATGACTGCTCTCTTTAAATGTTTGAAAGGCTGTCATTTGGAGGAGGGCAAGGAGCTGTTCCAGTTGGCAGCAGAGGATAGGACCCAAAGCAAGGGGTTCAAGTTACATGCAGAAAGGTATCAGCTGGATATTAGGATATTAGGAAAAACGTTTTCACAGTCAGAGTGGTTCAAAGGTGGGATCAGCTGCCTAGGGAGGTGGTTAGCTCCCCTTCACAGACAGCTTTCAAGAAGAGACTGGACAAATATTTGTCAGAGATGCTTTAGGCCGGTCCTGCATTGGGCAGGGGGTTGGACTAGATGGTCTGTATGGCCCCTTCCAACTCAATGATTCTATGATACATGTTGTACCTTTTAACCTGTATTTATATATTTTATATTTTAATATTAGCACTGCGTGTTTAGTCACATTTGATTATTGTTTTTGCTTCTCAACCTTTTTGGTTACCTTTCCTGTATAGGGTTGGTCCCCCCTGCCCCTTTGATCTTTTCTTGTCTCATACATAATGCATAAAGCTGTCAGAAGACATCATTGCAGTTTCAGATGATCACTTTTAATAAAATATTAAGCCAATTGGCATCTACAGATATAAGTTCTCCAGCAGTTCATTTAGCACACTGTTGTATACCAATTTGGGAAGGAGAGGTCTATTGGAGGCTGTTGGCCATAAAAGAGAAATGGAATCAGCCACTATGTACAGAGCTGAGGCAGCATGCCTTTGAATAACTCAGATGCAGGAGACAGAAGATAAGGGGGAGTTATTGTCTCTTGCCTGCTTGTGCTGCTCGTAAGCTTCCTAAAGGCAGCTGTTTTACCACTCTTGGAAAGGGAATGTGGATGATCTTGGGCTGGCCAATGGAGTGTTCATAGCTGCTCAGACCCTTCTAGAGTAGAAGTGATAAAGTTTGGCTCAGATTCTTTCTGACATCTGGAAAGAATTCTGATCTCTTGGAATGAATGTCCAGATGTTCTCAGGAGGTCTGTAGGGTCTATCTCTGTCAACCACATGGGAAGAGCACTCAGTGAGGGTATCAATTCTAGAGCTGCTGGTTAGTAGCTTTTACTGGATGGTACTCCAGTTTCAAAGTTGACTTCATGCTTGTGCATTTCCAGCAACAATTGTTTTTCATAGAAAATAGCTTCTTAAACTACTTTTGATTGAATAATGAAATCTAGATCCTTATTTGGATAGCTATGGGCTGCAGAGTGCAGATCTTGTACTGCAGAATGCAAGTTCAGAAGTATTTATGTGAATGTGTATCTCCACCCTGTGACCACAAGATGAACTGCAACATATGGCTGTACCATCTGTGTACTTTCTGGAAGAATTTGATCATGGGCAGGCCAGTTGTGTATGCTAAATAGATTTTATTCTCTAGTAAAAACAAACAGGAGTCTTTGTGGCATGTAAAAGATTAACACATTTTTACCAGCATAGTTGCATAGAATATAACTAATCCACATCCTCAGATATGGAGGCTCATGCATCCAGGAGAAGTGGGCTCTAGGCTATGAAAGCTAGTGCAGGAATTAAAACAAACAGTTTGTCTTTTACCTGCTACAAGCCTCCTGTTTGTTTTCACAGCAACAAATGCAGCTACCACTCTGAAATTCTCTAGTGTTGTTTTCATGGCTCCTTCCATAAAAAATGGAGTAGGATAGCTTGATGTCATTAGATCTTGGAAGCTAAGCCCTGGGACCACCAAGGAATAACAGGGTTGCTATGCAGAGGCAGGCAATGGTAACCCCCCTCTGAATGTCTCTTACTCTGAAAATCCTATGAGGTTGCCATAAGTCAGTTGCAACTTGACAACAAAAAGAAAAAACAAAGATACAAACAACACCCCCCCCCCAAAACAAGGAAACTAAAATGATTTCGCATAACAAAATACATCCAGTTAAACAACATTAGGAGGTATGACTAGGGAAACAGCATCCTGTGAAAGTATGATAGCTCTGAGAGGGTGTAATGATTTACTTATTTAGCTGTGTGATAGCCTGACTTCCTTAGATAACTTCCTTAGACAACTATTTTAGAAGCACCGTAGCATGTGCATGATGTTTTGACTCAATGTCTGTTTTAATAATCCATAGAACATCAAGCCCACATGCAAACCTTTTGTCTGATACCTTTTGAAGTAGTTTATTTTATCAATCTGCCAAAATACTGGCCTGTGTTCTTGATCCACATTATGTTTTGATTGTGTTTGTTGCTAGTGTGGTTAATATTGCATGTACCCAGTCATTTAGTTCCAAAGTAAGAGTTCCAATAACTTTCCCACAACACTGAGTAGAATCCTCTGCAGGTTTTTATGGAGGTGTCATTTGCTCGTCATATCACTAATTGGGTCAGCAATGGTAAAGGAGTGGGTGCCCGTCTTCCCGCCAAGATGTACATAACACAGGAATGGAGAAGGGCTCATTATGTGAGGGCCTAAATACCCATAGACATTCTTTTCTTTTTGTTGTGAGAAAGGAATGACATGATTCAAGCTTCTATGTGAATTAATCACATCATTCATTACTTTGTTTATGTGCTGAGGAAGACCAGTTGCACCCATTCTTCCACTATACGAAACGAATTGCCACTCCAGAAACCAGGCCTAGGTTCATTGTAACATTCTTGCTTGTCAGTCTTTGCTCTTGTGAGACTCTCTAAGAGTTGCTTGTACTGACTGCTTTTGGGGAGCAACATTATAGTTAAGATTGCCAACCTCCTAGAGGGGGCTGGAGATCTCCTGGAATTACAACTGATCTCCAGATCAGTTCCCTTGGAGAAAATGGCTGCTTTGGAGGATGGTCTCTGTGGCATCACATCCCCACTAAGCTCCCTCCAGCCCTGCCCTCCCCAGACTCCACCCCCAAATCTCCAGGAATTTCCCAACATGGAGTTCGCAACCCTTACAGTGTTTCACTTGCAAGTATGATGCAGGGAGGAGGTTTGCTATCTTGTGGAAAATGAAATATGAAATGTGCATTCAAGGATCAGAGCAGGGAAATGCCTGTTCTTCACAGAAAATGTAGATTGTATAAATTGCAGTCAAGTGAGGGATCGTGCTTGGGGGATGTGGAATCCTTCACCTGAGGAACAGCCTTACAAATGTCCCTCCCCTGTAAAAATTACATTTGGAAATACTAGTGTTTTTTTTTTTAAAAAAAATACATAAATAAAAAGTGCCTTTGTGACATCAGCAGAGATTAAACCAATCTTCTCCTTCATTTTAAAAACCTATTTGCATGTCTAGCAACCAAAACCGCCATACTGAACAGGCAAAAAGGTCGAGAATGATTGCAGACGTATGGATATGAGATGCCACATGACTCCTTTCTATGTTTAACCAGTATGGTTATTGTCTGAACTGAGTGATAATGTGGGCACAAGTGAAGCAGGTATATACATTGTCCATGGTTTAGAGAACACAATAACAGACTGTTCATTATAGTAAGAGGGACCTGCCTGCAGGCCACAACTCCTTTGACAAGCAATGCACAGGTCATAATTAATAGTGGCAGTTATAACATGCAGAAGACACACAAGTTGGAGAGTAAAACACATCTAGTTCTGAGATGAATATGTTTTGCAAGCATGCATTGTTATTCTCCCTTTACTGTAGTTGCAAAATTTGACATGCTGCCACCTAGCGTTTCAATGGTCAATAGTTTTTCCATCCTCCACGTAAGTCAGAATAAATGCACTGTACCATATTCAGTACACTGGAGCACATCTGAGAAAGATTTAGTGGTTATAGAGGATGAGAGTCAACAATCTGATGCTGTAGCAGAAATGCCAAATGTTATTTTAGGTCATACTAACAGGAGTAGCACTTCCAAGTTTTAGGTGGTGATTGTACAGTTCGACTCTCCCCTGGTAAGACTTCAGTGGGAGTACTTAGTTCAGTTTTTTATACAGCAGTTCCAAGGAAAATGTTGCTGTTAAGACAAGAAACAGCATAAGACTAACAGAGCCGATATTTCCTCATGAGATGATACTATTATCATAACTGGAAAAGTTCTTTGCCTTCCAGCCACAGTACAATAGTACTGTGCATCTTGATCTCCAAGAGACATCGGCTCACTGTTTCTCAGAATCAATCCACAGATGTTTCCTGCACTGTGGTTCCAGCTGGCTGGTTGTTGTTTTCCCCCCTTAAGTTGCAAATTCTCCTTTCTTGCCAATTTTTTTACAAATGGAAACAGAATGGGAAGGACTGCACAGATTGGATCTATAGTAATTTACAAGGTACTTGAAAACTTTTCCTGTACAAAAGAATTCTACCACTGAACATCTTGCACCATAGGTCTCTCTACCATGGTATTTGGAAGGCAGTTCTGAGGCTGGATAATAAATGTCAGAAGTCAAGTCACAAAGGTGAAAAGCTGAGGTAAAAGGAAGTGAGCTGAATTGTTGTGTTTGAGTTCCAGCACACAAGCTTACCATATTGTGTGATTAAATAATGAAAAGTCACCTATTTTATGGAAACCAGCAGAGTTCTGAAACCTGGGAAACCGAACCAAAGATTCAACTATAGAGGCTAATGTACTGTAGAAATTAAAGTATCATAAGTTTAACAGAGGACTGAGGCTCAAGCCAGGCCCTAATTCCGCAACATGCATACATAAAAATATCAAACCAGATGGTAAAATTGCCACCCAACTTTCCTCTTCTTTACTGGGGATAGAAAAGTTAATGCTTAGAGAGGCAAAAGAAAGAACAAACCCAGTAATAGCTGAGTGTCTCAGGGTTGCTTGGGCGATGAAGTGAATATGCTTTTATCTCATTCTTTGTTACAGTAAGGCTGCCATTCTATGCACAGGTCCATGGGCATAAGAAGCAGCAGCCTATGCCATCAAGTCACAGCTGACTCATGGTGATCCCATCCATGGGGCGTTCCTGCCTTGAGATGAGCAAAGGTGGTTTGCCATTGCCTTCCTCCTCATAGCAGCCACAGTGCTCTCCCAACCAGGTACTGACTGTGGCCAATCCTGCTTAGCTCCTAAGCGCTGATGAGCCCAGACTAGGCATGACTAGTTGGGCTGGCAGTAATCATCACTATAATCCTATATATGTTTACTTCCAAAAAACACTCATTGGATTGGACTGTACTTTTGTTGTTGTGCTAGGTGTCTTGTGTGTGATGTAACTCCATCATGACTAACTACCACAGCAAAGCAGTATCTCACTGTGTGAATGGAGCAGCACAACAACAGGCTTTAATATATGCTGACAATAAATTAAGGGGTAAGGGGTGATGTGTCAGGGAGTCGCCCATTTGAACATGGAGCATCAGGGAGCTAGCTGTGACTTGGGTGGACTCATGACTCAAACCATCCTCTGGCTAATGAAATAAGGATCCCTAGTCTTGTTCCCATGATATTCAGGCAGTAATAGGGGTCTGAACTGGTCAGGATTAGGGTTGCCAGCTCCACGTTGGGAGACTTTGTGGGTGGAGCTTGAGGAGGGTGGAGTTTTGGGAAGGGAAAGACTTTGAAGAGTGTAATGCCATAGAGTCTACCTTCCAAAGCAGCCATTTTCTCCAGGTGAACTGATCTCTGTCACCTGGAGATCTCTTGTAATACCAGGGGATCTCTAGCCACCACCTGGAGGATGGTAACCCTACTCAGCATGGATGGATGGATAGATAGATAGATAGATAGATAGATAGATAGATAGATAGACAAATAGATAGATCTCATGGATTGTGACCTTTTCTCCTTCTTAGGGAGAATCAGAAGCAGGCTTCACTCAAAACATTACTTCCAGCAACTGACAGTAATACCCCTGGGCTTTTAATAGAGAGAGGAAGACAGAGCTTGAAAGGAAGAATTACCACAAAGCAAAATGAGATGTATCAGTATATGGAAAACATAATGTGTTTGACTAGTACAGGTGCTGCACAGCAGAGACATTGTTCTAATCTAATTTTAGTCAGCATGAAATCTGAACATTGAGGATTTGTCAGAGGAAATTGATACCTGAATCGCTGTCATTTGTTTTAGAGATGCCACTACACTTATATCTCAAGGTAAATCCATACACAGCTTCTGACATTATCAGAGTATATATTTATACCACTGAAGGAAACTGGTTTAACAATCAAGAGAATGGAGTTATCTATCTATGGGGAGGAGGGGTAAAGATAATGTTACCAGGCTGCCCACAGCGGGCAAACTCCTGCCCTCGTGCTCTGGCTCCCACCCTGGTGTGTGGAGCATCAGGAGGAAAAATGGGGAAGGGGGACTCTGGCACAACACTGTCACATGACTTCTGGGTGATTGAGTGGAAGTGATGTCATGCATTAGTGATGCTCTAGGAATTTCCTGAATATGATATTGTCCCAGTCTAGGCCGGGAGCTCCCAGACCCGGTGGGAAAGGAAGGGGGAGCAGGCGCCAGTCAACCACTCCCATGCCCCCAACTCACCGAGAGCACCAAGGAGGAAGACCGGGAACCCAGAGGAGTGACGGACACACGAGGGGCCGGCGGGGCGGAGACGGGAGAGGTTGGCAGAGCCTGGGGCACCTGTGAGGAGGCCCCGAAGGAGCTACAGGAGCTGCAAAGCCAAGCTGCGGCACTGGGATGGGCCCGGGCCACTCCAAGAGCCGCTGCGGGGAAGCCAGTTGAGGGAACCTTGGGGTCCCCAAGGCAAGCGGCAGCAGCAGACAGAGAAGCCGCGGGATGGTTGGCGCGCCAAGGCTTGGCTCCATCAACGGGAGGAAGGGCAGAGTCGCCAGCCTCGGCGTCAAACCTTTTACAGGGGGGAGGGGCCAGAAAGGTGAGGGAGAAGGAAGTTGAGGGAGTAATAAAAACCGGGGAGGAGCTAGCTAATGAGGAGGAACTGGGCTGGCTACAGCTGTAACGTGGCAGTTGTGAGTGAGAGAAGTTGGTGTGAGAGAGGACGGTAGCTGGAGGGCTGGAAAAGCCACAGCCAGAACCCAAGACGGGCAAGAGGGTGAGGCAACTCTCTGCATACCCCATCGTCTGAAGCCAAAGCTCCCTCCAGGGAAACGACCTCCCTCAGCTCGATCTTTCTCTCTCCCCCCCCTTCCTTCATTTGTGGAAGTCGTTCGGGCAGGCGTCCCTGCAGCGCAACTCCTGCATACCGGGGCAGCACAGCAACTGGCAGCCAAACCCCCAGGGGGCGCCAGGAGCTCAACAGATATATACCATAGAGATGGGGTGGCTGGAGCATCACAGCCACCATGATGCCATCCACCTGCTCAAACAGAAATGACATCACAACATTTGTAATGCAGTCCCTCCCTTTGCTCTGCCCCCAAATTGCTCTCAGGGGTTGCGAGCCTAGGTAAAAATCTGACAAAATTATGAGTACCCTGACCAAGCTACAATTTCCAGGATTCTTTGAGAGAACCCATGGCAGTTAAATTGTACATTTGTACATATAGGTACACATAGGGAACATACCTGAAAAGCAGATTTTAGTGAAAAAAACCCAGGGAAGTGCTTACGTTGTGCTTATCCAAACACTGAAATTATATTCTATGCATCAATTTAGCTCAGGGCCAGAATGTAGATCTTGTTGTTCTACTGAAGAAACAAGCAAAGAGGAATAAGAAAACAGATTTCTCTGAAGGTGCATTGCCCTACACACATACACAAAAGAAAGAATAATGAATGGATTTAAAATATAGAAAAGAACTCCTCTGTCAAGGCTGCCCAAGCCAAAAGGAAGGAAAAAACCCTAAGACAATATCCAGAACAAACTCCTGCAAGGGATAGCCTTTTCTCTTCAAATATTGTAAGACATCCATCCTCAGCATTGGGTTTTGTTTGTCTTGTCACATTGGCGTCATTCTGAAATTTCCATTCCAGGCCTGCCCAGAGTAGAACCCTTGTGTAGTGGTTTTTTAGGACTGGATTTGGCTTGGGCTGGCTCTTGCTTGTTTAGTGCTGCACTTCCAGAGGATGCAACATGTAGAGGCTGTCTCCTCCAGCTAGAACTGTGGCTTTGAGTTTTTTGTAAACCAAACCAACATGTATTATGTTGCTACATTTACTCTTTGATGTGGTATGTGGTGGGGGAAGTCACTGAATACATTGACAGGCAATGCCAAGGCTTGGTGCACATGTGCAAAGACTGGGACAGACTAGTCTTTGCAGGATTCCGTTGCCTTTAAGAAGTGCTGAAAAAAGCAACTGGGGAAGCTTCAGCTTGTCACACAGGAGCATTTGTGAAATTTCTTTTTCTGTGCAGCTCTTAAAGACACAGGTCCTGTTTTGCATAGGGTCACCTTAGCAGAGACCTCTGCTTATCATATAAGTTGATGACAATGGCTGCTTCCACATAGAAATGATTCCCTATGTAGCTCTCTGTTAGCCGAATTGCTTTATTTACAGTAATTGGCAATTTATAAATTGGTTCTTGCCAACTATACCAAGGTCCTGTTCCCACCAAAGGTTCCCAGAGAAGGATAACGAGGCTGGTATTGTTAACATAAATGTCTTTTATTTTAAGAATATAAATCTCATACAAACAATACAGATGCACTCATACATTCAATCAAGTTCCTTAGAAATACAGTATTAAAATAAGCACAATTGCATTAGCAGGTGGGGGTGATGATGGGCAATACTTATCTGTCTTCACAGCTTTGGTTGTTCCAATGAAGAATGGATGGGAAAAAAATGTAAACTAGGGAATTCACACATGACCAGAACCAGCCAGAACGTGTGGGTCTCTTGACTGCAGATCAAAAGATCAAAGTAGAGGCAAGGGTTTGGGGATAGCAAGTGGGACTTAAGAGGAGTAAAAAGCAGACAGGGGTTGTTGCAGGGGTTGCTAGCTAGGAAGGGCCAGGTGAATGGTCCTTACCTTTTATAGGGGGATCAAGAGATGAGCTGTGGCTGTGCCAACCTCTTGACCCTCCTACCTGTTAGTCCATCCCAAAAACAATCCTATTGGTTGCCTATAGGAGTGGGAGGTTACTTATAAGGAATGGCCAATATTGTAATCTAAAACCTTACTCAAAGGAGGGCATCTGGGCAGGTGTGAAAACCTTGGCGTCAGGATGCTCCATTGTAGTGTTGATGAAGCTGGCCATTCTCATTGTGAACCAAATGTCCATTTGGCAGGAAATACCAATGCAGGAACAAAGCAGTGATGTGTCGTACGTGACTACAAATAATTCTGCAATGGGGGCTGTCTCTGCTCAAGTTGTTGTTTCTTACTGCTCACAATAATGGAGGTGTGTGCTTCTTCACCAGGCTGGTAACTGTGTAACTGAAACCTTATTTACGTGTAAGGCTTTTGCAGGCACCTTCTATGTGTTGCATCACAACAGGTGACTTAAAGTGTACAGTTCTCTGAGCCTATGTGTGTGTGTGCACAGTCCATTGTGTGTAGCAATAAATATAGTCCATAAGCAAAATATCAAGTTCATTCTCTAACATCTCATTCCTGCTGTGAACGCAGAAGCATTTGCAGTGGCAATGGAACATCCACACCAAATGTTCCCTTATACTTCCCCTTGCCCCTGCCCTCCATGCTTGCCATTTTCACTGGTCACCAAAAGGCTTCTTAAAAATCTGTAACTGCTATACCCCTATAGTGTTATAATGTTACAGCAATATGTTGCAACAATTCCCAACTTTTATTTAAAAGTAAGTCTCTAGTCCTTTGGGTTCTAAGGAGAAATGTGCAGCCTGTACCTTTTCCATTGCAGCTCTACAACCAAAAGGGCTAGAATCTTATTTATTTATTTATATTTTGGATGTATAAATGACCCAGTTCCTGCATACACAGGGCTCTGGGTGATAAACAACAGAGTTAAAAACAATGTTAAAATCAATAAAAACAACAATCAATTAACAATTTCAGGTGGCGTCTATAATTTTCTTCACAAGCCCACTCCAGACTGTGTTGCTGACTTGTGGGTAAGGTGAGGAGGGGGCTGATGCAAAGTGATGGAGAGAAGAGGGGGGTGCCAGCCATGATGTAAACCATTGCTGTCCTTAACCAAAGGCCTGGTGGAACATTTGGTGTAGTGGTTAAGTGCGCGGACTCTAATCTGGGAGAACCGGGTTTGATTCCCCACTCCTCCACTTGCACCTGGCTGGATGACCTTGGGTCAGTCACAAGCTCTGGCACAGCTGTCCTTGAAATAGAGCAGTTTCTGTCAGAGTTCTCTCAGCCCCACCCACCTCACAGGGTGTCTGTTGTGGGGAGGGGAAGGGAAAGGAGTTTGTAAGCCGCTCTGAGACACCTTTGGGTAGTGAAGGGCAGGGTATAAATCCAATCTCTTCTCTTCTTCTCTTCTTCTTCTTCTTCTTACAGGCCCTGTGAAATTGCATGAAGTCCCATAGGGGCTGGTGGTTTTGGCAGAGAGTTCCACCAGGTCGGAGCCAGGGCCAAAAAAACCCTGGCTCTGGTTGAGGACAGCTGGATATCTTTGGGGCCAGGGATCACCAGTAGATTGTAGGGTTAGCAGGTCTGGTTTGGAAAATACCTGGAGACTTTGGGGGTGGATCCTGGAGAGGGTGGGGTTTGGGAGGGAAGGGGACTCAGCATGGTACAATGCCATAGAGTCCACCCTTCAAAGCAGCCATTTCCTCCAGGGGAGTTGATCTCTGCCAGCTGGAGATCGGTTGTAAAAGCGGGAGATCTCCAGGCCCCACCTGGAGGCTGGCAATGCTAGTAGATTGTTCTCTGTGAAGTGCAGTGCTCTTCCAAGGACATGCCAGAGGAGGCAGTCCCAAAGATACACAGGTCCCAGACTGCTCAAGGCCTTAAAGGTCAATAACAAAACCTTGAACCATCGGGAGCCAGTGTGGCTGGCTGGTGCAGCACAGGTTGTATATGTCAGGACTCACACTGCCACATTCTGGACCATCTGAAGTTTCCAGGTCAGTCTCAAGGGAAGGCCAGTGTACAGAAATGTACAGTAGTCCAGCCTGGAGGTGACTGTTGCATGGATTATAGTGGGTAGCAGTGTTCCCTCTAAACTGAGTTAGTGTGAGCTAGTTCACAGTTTTCTAGCCTCCGGCTCACACTTTTTTGTCTTAGCTCAGGAAGGATGGCTCCAGAGCAAACTAATTTACGCAGTAGGCAAATCACCTGCTCACAACTTTAATGCCAGTAGCTCACAAAGTGGAAATTTCTGCTCACAAGACTCCACAGCTTAGAGGGAGCATTGGTGGGTAGGTCAGGGCATGACAGGAAAGGGGCTAATCGCTGAGCTTGGCGTAGATGAAAAAATGCCAGCTTGGCAATATTTGTGACCTGGGCCTTCATAGTTAAGGAGGCATCCAGGATCATGCCCAAACTCCTGAAGGATTGCGCTGGCACTAGCGGCACCCCATCAAGAGTGGGAAGTCTGTGCCCCAGTCCTGACCCCGCCCCCAGCCACAGAATCTCCGTCTTTATCAGATTCAGTCTCAGTCTACTCTTTTGTAACCATCCCAGCATGACCTCTAAACCCACAGCCGAATTTTGTGGAGTGGCATCCAGGCAGCCATCCAGTAGCAGATATAGCTGGGTGTCATCAGTGTACTGGTGACACCCCAGCCTGAAACTCTGCACCAGCTGGGTGATGGGGCACATATAGATGTTAAATAACATCAGGGAGAGGACTGCCCCCTGAGGAACCCCACATGTTAGGAGCTACCGTGCTTTAAAAGCAAGCAAGCAAGCTGGCAATTGTTGCAATAGATTGTTACAATGTGATGGCTTAGCAGCAGTTCTGAATTCTCTTTCAGAGCCTGGACTTCTGGGGTGCAACAGATTCTAAAATCTCACCTGAAAGTTTAGTGGAATCTGGATTCAAATATCTATTCCCCCCCCCCCCCAGAAATTTTTCTAGAGCATGACAAAAGGAGAAACTTGTAGGGCCATTGTAACAAAAGCTAAAACAGATTTAAATAAGAAAGATGTAAAAACAGAAGTGTCCAACTTTTAAAATTAATGTTCACAGACAGTTTTGAAGGGATTTTTTTTAAAAAAACCAAATGGTGTGCTTAGCTATCCTAATATCCAAGAGAGCTCCTTTTCATGCTAATTAAAGTTCTTCCATTTGAATTAGTAGACAAATTGATTTTGATTTTCTGGAAAGCACTCCTTTTAATTTGATGCAACAGGTTTTATTGTCGCATAAAGCCGAATTTTCCATCTCCAGGGGCCCATTGCAACTGAAAATGAGTGAGCATAAATGGTTTGAAAGAATCCATGAGCATTTAAATTCATGATTGCTTCAGCCAAAAGTGAAGGGTTCATTTTAAAAGAAAGAAGAATTCAGACAGACTGTGAAAACATGAGATGGGGAATGAACGATTGCAAGGATTTTTAATTGATCTTGATTAGAATTGTTATTGAATTCACCAACAGCAAATTTCTCGAGATGAATTGGAGATGAATTTGGATATTCTTGTTTGGCATCTGAGGATTTTTTGAGAAAGCCAGTGAAGGGTAAATATGAGGGAAGAAAGGTTCTTCCATGGTAGGACCTTATTTAACTTGCCTCGCTGCTTTCTTTAGTTACATGAGAGCTTGTAATCAAAAGCAACTTGCCTTTTAAAATGCTAGGAGTTGCAAGGGTATGGTGAATCATTGTCAGTGAATCTTAGGCACACTCCAGTCAGACCTTACACACACACTGATCTGGACTACACTGGTGGTGCTAGCTCAAGGGGAAGTCAGTGTGGTGTAGTGGTTAAGAGTATCGGACTAGGATCTGGAAGACCCACTCGTGCCATGGAATCTGAATCCCCACTCGTGCCGTGGAAGCTTGCTCAGTAACCTTAGGCCACTCACATTATCTCAGTCTAACCTACCTCACAGGGTTGTTGTAAGGATTAAATGGAGGAGAGGAGAAAGATGTAAGTTCCTGTGGTCCCCATTGGGGAGAAAGGTGGGGTATAAATGAATTAAATAATCATTTCCAATTTCAGTTTGAATGCTGCCTTCTCAGTGTTCTGCTTTCCTTAACTGATGCCCACATACCTACACTTCTTAACTTGGAAGCCTAATGCTGGTTTTAATACAAAACCTCATCGTTTGTGTACATGAGGGGTCAGGATCACTTTCTGAAGAATTATGGCTTTCCTCCCCCCCCCCCCGAAAGGCAGGCAGTGGCATCTCTTTATTGATTGGTTTGGCTTCAGAGACTAGCTACAGGAAACATCCAGATATGAATAGCAATGTACCAATCAAACATGTAATTCTTTGGGATGCAAAGCCAAGTAAGAGGTCATGCAAAACAAAGCCTGCTTATCTCCGGATTTGCTTGAGCAAAACATTGGCAGGAACAATAGCTTCCTCTGTGTTTGCTGTGTTTGCAGCGAGGCTGATACTGATCATTTTTGAGTCTCATAGACACATCTGGGATTTCATGAATGTTTATAGCTACTCCTGAGCAACAAGTCTGGTCATTTTTAATAACACCTTGAGACAACCATGACCATTTAAAATGACTAATAATAAAGCCCTCTTTTAAAAATGGAAATTGATTTAAGAACTATAATGTCGTAGAAGTCTTTTTGCATTTTTTGTTCAAATTTATCATGAGAAAACTTTGAAACTTGACTTCAGATGTTTTCCATGGAGTAAAATCCAATCACATTAGAGCCCTGCTTTTGCTTATATTGGGTATGTGAAAGGAAATCACTAGACCTGAAAGGTATATAACATTTTTATATAGTCAGACAGGAAGTTTGCATTGTGCAGTTTCTGTGTTTGTCATACATTCTTAGGAGATTTGTGTTTGTCATAGAATCTTGGAGATTTGAGCTTATGTCTTTCCCAAAGTATAATTTTTGACACATGAAACCAGACAATTTATTATGTGTCAGGGTGAGTTTACAGATACAGTCAACAAGCACAATATCAAGTTGTGTGACTTGTATATATGAAACAGTTGCCACAATTGTGAGCATCGCTTTGTGTGACCAGAGTCACTACACTGATGAGCTGGTTCACATGTTCATTGTTGAGTCATTGAATAAAGCACTATCAAGTGATTTATGAACATGCATGAATTGGTGTCAATATGTGTGGTGAGATAACGATGTAGCATCCCATGTCACTTTGTTCCTCATTAGCCTAATTTTATAGGCTACATTGATTAGGTAGTGGCTAACCAGTGTGAGGTGATACTCTTAGGTTGTTGGCTAACTAGCATGTTAACAGACAGAGCAATCTGAAACAGGTATACTCAGAAGTAAGTATTTTATTTGATGGGGCTTACTCCCAGAAAAATGCTCTTAGGACTGCAGTCTCAAAGGGCAATCCTAAACAGATCCATTGATTTCAATTAGCGTTTTTTTTTTTGGGGGGGGGTTCAGCCTTACAGTGCCATCCTAAATAAAGTTATACCAGACTTCTGGTTTATGGTGGCTTGCTCTTGGACGCATCCCATCGACCCTCCGATGGTGATGCACCAAGCTGAGGCAATCAGGAGGGGTCTTGACTGGTTCCAGACCCCCACAGATTCTCTGTAGGAGACTCTCAGCCTGGGGAGCTGGGATAAACCTCTCCGAGAGGTCCTGATGCCGTGGAGCCAGTATGGCAATGAGAGCCAACCTCCGGATGAGCGGACAAGAAAATAAACTAAAATAACCTGGCAATAACTCTTCTAAACAGTGAGTTAATCAAACCTCTGTATAAGCGAAGATGTCTCGGCTTGCTAGATTGACTGGAGAAAGAGCGGCGTGTGGGGAGGGGTTGGAGATCCACCCCCCCCCGAAATGGAGCGGTCTCTAAGTGGTACAAAGAGGAAAGAAGGAACGAAGCTTACTGCTCGAGACTTCATTTAAGTTTGAAAGCTATATTTTAAGCCCAAGAATGTGGAATTTAGAGAAACTTTAATTTAAAACTAAAACTTTTCTTCACTGTAAACAAATGGCTGGGAGGGCGAGGAGAATGGCGGTGGAAAAGAAACTTCCACCAGGAAGTACTACACCAACAACTCCCAGTCAGCCACAGGAAGCGACTGTAGATTTTCCCAATATGCTTGCTGCAGCATTGCGCCCTCTGCTGGACCAGATGTCTACAATTAATACCAAGATGGATTCGATCCAAAAGCAACTTACCCAAATGGAAAAAGAGCCAATAAGACAGATAAAAGGATTGAGAAAGTTGAAACAACGACTATTGATATTAAGCAACAATTAAAAGCAGTTAAGAAGGAAAGAAATACGGATAAAAATCCACTACTTCAACTTCAGCTTGATAAATCTATGCATGTTCTACACTTCCAAGGAGTTCCTGAACAGAAGGGAGAAGACATAAAGTGGAGCGATAGCTTCAATTTCAGATCTTAAACAAAAGGATCTACAAAGTGACATGGACTTGGTATATCGTACTTACCCTGATTTTATAAGAAAAAATAAACTGCCTGGCAAAATTTATGTTAAATTCTCAAAGAGAACAATGAGAGATAATGTTTTAAAAGCTACTGCGGGAAAAACACTTAAAATCAACAAAGAAGAAATTAAAATTCTGAAAGACATTCCATTTGAGATCCAGAAACGAAGATGACAGTATAAAGACTTAATTCTTTTCCTACAAAACAAAGCAATAGCCTACAGATGGAGCTTCCCAGAAGGAATCGTGTTCAAATACAATGACAAGAAAGTTAAAATTGACTCTGTCCAAAAGGCCAAAAACTTTTTGAAAAAACAATTGGGCATAGATAAAGACGAGGACCCTAATCTGGAAGAAGTAGAGGCACCCAGTGAGGAAGAATCGGATAATTCTTCAAGTGATTCCAGCAGTTCAACGTCAGAGTCTGAGAAAGGAGAAGCAGTGTCCAAAACTCCAAAAGTGAAGAAGAAGCCCAAGAGATAAACATTTTCTTTTCTGGATTACAATATTACTTGATTTAAGCATAATTAAGCTATAATCTATAGAAGTTTGATCTCTCTGCTTTTATAATTCTATGTTTATCATAATATCAATATTATTGCAGGAGTGTTGTATGCATTTGTCAGCTTACAAATATTCTTGTAATAAGTTAGTGATAGGTTTTCCCCCTTTATCCTTACCTTTAGAATGTAGGATATAGTTTATAAAATCAATAAAATATATATATATCAAAAATAGAGTTATACTCTTCTAAATCCATTAACTTCAACCAACTTAGAAAGATGAATCTCTGGATAGGATTGCACTGTGAGACCGCAGTCCTAAGAACTTCTTTTTGAGAGTAAACCCCACTGAATAACATGGCATGGGACTTTTATCTCAAGGAACCTGGGGAAGCATATAAGTTCCTCTCCCATTTTATCCTCACAACCACCTTCTAAGGTAGTTAACATGAGAGAAAATTATTAGCATAAGGTCACCTAGGCTTGTGTGGCAAGGGGGCTTGCGTGGTGTGATGAGGCTGTGGGCTATGCCGTGGAGGGCCATCCAGGACGGTCAGGCCACAGTGGAGAACTCAGGCAAAATGTGATCCACTGGAGAAGGAAATGGCAACCCACTCCAGTATCTTTGCGAAGAAAAGCCCATGGATAGTAACAAAAGGCTAAAAGATATGACTCTAGAAGATAAACCCCTCCAATTGGAAGGTGTCCAGTATGCTACTGGGGAAGAGCAGAGGGTAAGTACAAGTAACCCCATAAAGAATGAATTGGCTGGGCCAAAGCCGAAAGGACGCTGTAAAGTACTGGGTCCAGAAATGTTGACAAGTGAAACAGCTCATAGTTTATTTCAGCTCGGGAAAATAAGACAAAGATCGCAGGACCGGAGGCCTGCTTATGTCCCCATAGTGCAATGGAAAGGGGGGAGCAGCAGTATAACAACAATACAAAATACACAATACTGCAAAAGTGCATGCAATAACAATGGATAGAGAAAATAAGTTGACTCTTAAAGCTTCGAGCTGTTTTTAATTTTTCTGTTTTTCAGCAAGTTTTTCTGTTTTTCAGACATTCAGAGATGACGTCGAGACAAACGGGACGAACTTCCCCGGAGTTACCGCTCATTTCGATATGTTCTTTCTCAATGCAACGGTTTCAATTCTGCATCCTTATACAGTATCTGATATCGGACTCTTTCCAGTTCCACTACTTCAAGAGCTCTTGACAAACGTATATATCTACAGACGGACAACAAAACCGATGTCGGACGGAAAAATCGTGGCTACTATGCACATGCGGCATCCCTATCGCTTGTCTGGCCAAGAACCTTGTGGTGCCCAAGATGCTGGAGACTGCCATCTACGATGAGCTGATCACCGCCCTCAACAACTACTATGCTCTGAAGCCTTCCAACTGAGCAGTCCGGATGGACTTCATAGCGAGGACACAGAATCCTGGAGAATCGGCCACTGAGTACCTCGCAGACCTCCGTAGTATCTCCAATGAATGTGAGTTCCCCAACCTGACAGACTCCCTGCTAACCCAATTCCTTTGGGGAGTCTGTGAGACCAAGTTGTGGAGGAAACTCATGCACCAGGTCGACCTAACCCTCGACACTGCCCTGCAAACAGCCACAGCATTCCAGAAGACGCAGAGGGATCGCCAGTCGCAAACACACGCCATCTACCAAGCTTCGATGGCTCAGGAGTCCGACCTTTCCGAGGAGGATGACGGCTACCGGGTGACACAACATGGCCGCTACAGCGGCCCCAAGGGATGCGTGGCGGCAGTTGGAACCAGTCGGATGCTGATATCTGGGGCGCTGCCTTGGTCTGGGTTGTCGCCACTGGCCCCCTCCGGAGAAGCGCTTGGTCACGGTTGTGCTTGTGCATGGTCTGTGTAAAAACACAACAGATGCTCAGCTGTGGGTGTGTCTGACAGTGATGCTGCAAAGAACAATACTGCATAGGAATCTGGAATGTAAGATCTAGGCATCAAGGTAAGTCGGATGTGGTAAAAAATGAGATGACAAGACTGAACATTGACATCTTGGGAATCAGTGAACTAAAGTGGATGGGAATGGGTGAATTTAACTTAGAAGACTATTATATCTACTACAAATGGTGACCCGCAACAAAATGTTGCGTACTGTGTTCAAGTTTAGCTCAGTTTTCCCGTTCCCCTTTATCCGGAGGTTGTGAGTTCGAATTTCGCCATAGGTTATGAGGCGGAGGAGAATGGTTGCTCTGACGAGCTGGGGAAGCGGTTGGTAAGGAGTTGTGGGCGGAGTTTATGTCAAAATACGTGTGCATAGGGTACAATCCAAGGAAAGTGTGTGAGCTCTTACAGAAACAGGCCCATGTGTTATTTCTGTATGGTTGTGAAATGCAAGCCATATTTGTCTGTCAGAAGAAAACCACAGAGATCCCTCGCTGCTCTCTCTCCCTCCCCCCCGGCCCTGAAGGAAGGAGCAGGTAAGTTCCCCCCCATCCCGCTGGTTCCTTCGTCTTCTCCACCACCCCCTCCACTACCACCCCCGGCTCACCACCCCCCAGTTTCCCCCCACCAGCTCCC
>NW_015165846.1:403127-442074 GCF_001447785.1 Gekko japonicus | reverse complement strand
TGCCGAGCCCCATGAGGGGCCCGGCGGTGGAACTGCAAGGCCGGCGAGAGTGCAAGGAAGCCCCGCGAAGGCCCTCCCTGGCCCCAGGCAGGCCGGGGTGGGTAGAGGCAGTGAGGAAGCAACTTACCCTCCCTCCCTCTCCTCTTGCCTCCTCCTGGCTGAATGAGGGCCGTAAGCGGGGTGGCCGGAAGCAGGGGGCGGGGCTTCATCATGTGCCCCGCCCCCGTACCTCACCTGGGGGAACTGCGATCCCCCCCGAAATGATCTCTGGCTATCAATGCAACAAACATGAAATTGAGCAAACTCCGGAAGGCAGAGGAAGACAGGAGGGCCTGGTGTGATGTGGTCCATTGTGTCACGAAGATTCAGACTCGACTGTGCGACCACAATACCTATGGATGTCTGTAACCAACTAGGTATTTGAATCTGGGTCCCACTGGTTTGAATCCAACAACAAACTGCAAGTCCCCAGTTGAAATCTCACCTCAGTCTTGACTTCAGAAGGTGCCATTACTAGCTCTCAGCCTCTGTCCCCCTTGTAATGTGTAACTATGGGATAGCTATACTGACCTACATTACACAATTATCGTAAAGTTATGGGAAATAATGTATTCAAAATACTTTGAATGCTCAGCAAGTATTATTATTAAACATTATTCTTTGTACTGTTACTTCTAATGGGAAATATGAAATGGTTAGAATTTTTTTCACATGGTATATTCAGCCATTCCTGACACCCATTTTCCTATGAACTTTCAAACAAGTGACAACACCATGCTTCTGAAATGATTCTAACCTATTTTTGTAGCATGGCAGTTATGAGAAAATGACTACCTCTTTCAGTCCATGTGTACTGATATCTGAAAAGTTATTCATTGCTTTAAGATTGCCCTAGATTTTTTCAGGCAATGAAAGCAAATTGTAGGCCTTTTCTAGATGTGTTATTACAGCTGAAACGCTGTGTGATTGCTGAAGACAAACAGAGAGAGAGCTCCCCTACAAGAAAATATATCAAGTAGCATGTTGGAAATGGGTTGGGGGACAGAAATGATTGGAATTCAAGTATGTGTTCAGTTTCCACTCAAGATAACAGATGATAGGGCTAGTAAGATGAGGTTGTCTCTTTAAAACAGGGGGAAGAATAAAGTCTCTGGTCAAACCCTTAATCTCTGGATGTATAAACTAGAATGGATGCGGGGAAAACACACTACAGCCTAAGCTTCTCACTACTAGGAAGATGCTTAGGAAAAGGCAAAGGTGTGGGGAAGAATTTAGGTTTGTGCATGGATAAGTCAAAGGCAATCATAGGAAGCAGCCAAAGTGCTATTTGTGTTTTGTGCAATAATTTGCACACGCAGTGTGAGATTTGTAGGCTTTCAAGCAGGCTTTCAAGTTCAGTCCAATATATACACCACATATATTATTACATGTGTAGGTATTCTCTCTCTCTCTCTCTCTCTCTCTCTCTCTCTCTCTCTCTCTCTCTCTCTCTCTCTCTCACACACACACACACACACACACACACACACACGCAAACACACTTTAGGATTTTTATTTCCCCCCCCTCCTGTTCCTTAATGGAATGCACTTGATTTCTGCACTTCTTTAGCTGTTTGTCTGAATTATTAAAATCCATGTTCCCCCGCTCTGCTTACACAGCTGATGTTGCTGTCTCATTATCTAAAATAGGGGATTTTAGTAGCTCAAGCAAATACCTGGAGGGCAGACACTGCATCTGAAGGTTATTCAAATCTGAATTTCATTATTTTGTCTGGTAACCTGGAAAAAGTGCTTCTCTCTTTTTATTTCCAAGTATCATCAGATAATGTTTACATAGCTGGCTATAGCCTCAGAATATTAATGAGTTTCTTCAGCATGGCTACTGTGGTTTCTTTCACTGTTTCTGCATTGCTGCTAACTCTTCTCATTTATAGCATGTCACTCAGTGGTTATTTGGATGTGCAGCAGGAGACCTATGATTAGCGAAGACTTGGGCAAGGGGAATCTTTAAAGGGTCTTTTTGCAAGCAGAGTGTGCAGCCAGCGACAGCCCCTCTCCCTCCCTCCTGAAAGATTTTAAAGGCCCTCCAGCTGATCAGTGGACCACATGTTCCCTGTTGATCAGTTGAAGCCCTTTAAATCTCACAAGAGGGGAGGGAGAGGGGTGGCCCCAGGTAGACACACTTAGGGGTGGGGCTTGGGGCGGGGCTTCCCCCACCAGCCAGCTGGCCAGCAGCAGATTGGAGCCCCCAAAAGCGGGGGAACCCCCGCCCGGACCTGGGGGCTGGCAACCCTATATTCTAGGTACATTTCCTGTGCATATTTAAGTGCTTCTTATGCTTTAGGTTGGTAACAGTATCCCATTGCAGTTTGGATCAAACATTTGCCTCAATAGGATTACCGATCCAGAGATGGGCCAATCAGAGCACAACCCCAAATTCACCATTAGGTAGCTAGGTTCTGACATTTTAGTCCAGTACTAGCATAGATCTTGATTCTGCACCAAAATGGGCCAATAGCAGACCCCTGAATTGGCACCCAGGTAAATTCAGATGCATAAGAAGAGCATCACAAGCCTTCAGTCTTTGTAGCTGGTTCCCCTCCAGAACCATCTTCCATCACCATGAGCATGAAATCACTTGAGCTTTCCACTTCAGTATAATTTCTTCTCTCCTGTTCCACTTCCCTTCCCAAGATAAATTATTTATGTCCTGCTTACTCACTTGCCTTATCTTAGCTTCTTCTCCATTCCCCATCCAGGGCTGGTTTGTTATACCGTCTTCCAGTCCTTCCCCATTGCATCCTGGTTAAGGATTCCTTTCCTTCTGCCCCAAATTCCTTCTGCCCCAAATTGCTTTTCCTTTCATTTATTTTTCATACGGTTTCCTCATTTTCTAGTCTGTTTCCTGGTTAGGCTAATAAATTACTTGCTGGTTAAGTGCTTGTCTTCCGTCCATCTTTAACTTATTGGAGATTTATTAGGTCAAATTGGGAGTCTTATCTACAACAAAGATTCCCTTTTGCCCCTGGATGTGGCTGGCTGTATGCATAGGGAATACTCTTGTGTGACAGGCTTGGCACAGGGACTGATTTAGATAAAATTTCCCACACCGCTGGAGGATCAGAAGTGGTTTTTAGAATATGTTTGTGTTCACTGGGGTTGTTTCATCTCCTTGCCAAAGTCCATAGAATTTTGTTGCTGCTGCTGCAAATGTTTGGCATTTTAATTAAAACCTTCCAGCACAATCAACCTTTCCTTTCATTCTCTCCTGATCTCCATTTTTATTGGATTGATTTCTGAAAAGGCTCTATTTGACAATTGGGTACTGTGATTAGTGGTTTATTTCTTCCATTCTCCTCAGGAAGGACAAAAACAACAACAACCCCTTTCTCTGCAGAGCAAAAGACACAGGGAGCCCTGACTGGATTAGCCAAAAAGGAATTTATCAACATGCATTTATTTTTGTATTGATTTAAATGTGTCATTCACCCCATCTAGAAGGCTACAGGCTGGCTGACAGTAATTTAAAAACTGGTACACAGAGATATAGTGAAGAGCAGCAGAAAATCAGTTTTTTTAACAAAGCAAAACCTAAAACCACTGGTTATCTAACTTTCCATGTTAACTCTATGCACTGGCACATGTTTATGTTGTGAGGGCATTTTAATAAATATTTTCCTGTGTGTGATTTTTGCTAGCAAAGTTGAAATATGCATCAGTCTCTGCCTGTCTTCCAAGACACCTGCCCTGCGATGGGATCTTGGGAGGCGTCAGATCAACATGGTCAATTATCATGCATACTTTACCTATCAATGGGCAAACACTCCATGAGTACCTGCTCATTTCTCCAGCACAAGTAATGTTCTGCCAATGCAAATAGCTATAACAACAGGGGAAGAGGCTTTTTATCAGCAGAAAGCTTCTTGCACTAAGGAACATATTAGTAACAGTAGGGTGGACTGGTAGGATCCAGCCAATGGTTTCTATTGCAGTGTGGGCTTTTGGTCCCTCAGGAAGATGTTCAGAAGACATTAGTCTTCCTGATACTTTCTACTGTTGTCAGATTGCGACTTGTTGTGAAAGTAGCAGTCGCAGAACAGAACAGGAAGCAGTTTGACTGGGCAGTCACTGATGCTTTCACCCTTCAACTGGCCAAGCCTCAGCAGAAACTTACAGAAGCAAAAAGCCTGTGTGGTGGTGGAAAGTGCTGTCGAGTTACAGCTGACTTATGGCAACCCTGTGGGGTTTTCAAGGCAAGAGACATTCAGAGGTGGTTTGCCTACCATTGCCTGCCTCTGTGTCATGACCCTGGTATTCCTTGGAGGTCTCCCATTCAAATACCAGCCAGGACCAACCCTGCATAGCTTCTGAGATCTGATGAGATCAGGCTAGCTTGGGCTATCCAGGTCAGGGCCAAAAGCTTTTGGGGATGTCAAATAAGATATGGGAGCATACCACCAGAGCCAGTCCATCCATTGGACCAACATAGCAATTGTCTAGGGTGCCAGGATGGGAGTATGTATTTTCTAAAAGAGGCTCAGGGTAGGACCTGGCCAGGGCTGGATTAGCTGCAACAAGTAGCAGCCCTGAGTGGCACCACCAGCCCCAGTGCTGCCACCCAGGTCCACCTCATGATCCGTGCTTGCACAGGAGGCCAGGGTGTACTTGCCCCACCTACCTCCCCCATCCTCCCCAACAGAAGGAGATAGGAAGGAAGGAAGGAAAGGTGGCTGCCAGCTTCAAGTGGCCTGGTTAGTGGCGGCTAGGGTTGCTAACTCCAGGATGGAGCCTGGGGAAGGATCTCAGTGGAGTACAATGCCACGGAATCCACCCTCCAAAGCAGCCGTTCTCTTCAGGAGATCTGATCTCTTTAGTCTGGAAGATCTCCAGGCCCCACCTAGAGGCGGACAACCCTAGTGGTGGTGATAGTGGCTCCTCAGTTGTCCAGATGCCTCCTGCTTAGGTCACAGTGAGGGGCATGTGCCTGGGTAGTAGTGAAGAGGGTGCCTGGGTGGCAGAGAGGGGCAAAGTCCTAGAAAGCTTCATTTTTTACCACCCTGAGAGCAGCTGCTAAGCTAACTGTATCCATCAGCCAATGGATAGACACAGAGCAGTGTCTCATGCTATCTAGATGATCCGATGGTTAAGGACCATCCCTTCAGCTGACTGAGCCTCCGACTACACAGGGTCTTCTAGTGCCAATTTATGGACATTTTCTGGGAAGATGTGGAATTTAAAATCCAAACAATATTTTAAAGCATGTCCATTCTACAAAAACAGGTCATTTTCTTAATTTCTTTTCTTTGCTTGCTTTATTTTTGTACACAGCAATGTTTTCTTTGAAATTTTATTAAGAAACAACCAAGTAGAATTAATCTATGGCCATGTTCAAGGTTAATATTTATAGAAAACCTTTTACTTAATGGCCTGGAACAAATGAACATTTGACACATCCCGATCCAGCTGGGATTTCAGGGAGATGATAGTCCACCCGACTGGAACATTGGATCGTTGAGCTTTGAAACATATAAATCATATTGTCATTATTATGTGGTGCAAATAAGTTCTTATAATGAATTCTGGGATAATGTTATGAATTACTTACACTGTGCTTCGCTTTAAAACTTGGGTTCAGCTGTGTTGGTCTGCAGTAGAAGAGCAAGATTTGAGTCCAGCAGCATCTCTCAGACCAACCAGATTTGCCCTGACACAGGCCCATAGCTACAGTGGGGCAACTCGGGGCTAGGCCCCCCGACTTACTGGCAAGGCCCCATGACTTCCCATCCAGCCAAGGGCCCCCCGCAATAGCAGGTGCGGGGAAGGAGCCGAGTATGCCTGCACAGCCGTCTGGCATGAAGGACCAGCTATGGTGGCCATGTGGAGCCAGAAAGCCCCTCTCTATTTCCTCCATAAACTGAATTAAATTACTTTTAATTCAATTAGCCAGTGCCCCCTAAGGAATTTAAATGCCCCCTGGCTTAAAAAATCCTGGCTACGGGACTGCCCTGGCACCTTCCAAATGAAAACATGAGACACCAAGCGTGGCTTCAACTCATTTATTTATTTAACGGTATTCAGATTTTGTAAATGGTTGATCTACATCATTGCTTATGTCAAGAAACTAATGATTTTGAGGGCTAGCTGCACTAGGATCTACACGGTCTGCCTTCTGGACAGATCCACCTCAGCTCCAAACTGGGGTTTCCACCCACCTTGCTTATCACCGCCGGCACAGCGGTATGTGCAGAGAGGTGCCCAGCTTCAACTCACTCCCCTGATGTGCTGCAAGGCTACTACTAGGGCCCAAAGATGCCACTCAGCACCAAAGGCACTCTTTCACAATGCCCCCAGCTGCAAGGCACGTGACAGCCTGTTCAAGATGTGCCCTCCATCATATAGAGGTCTCGGGCTGCTTGCTGATTAACTCTACCTGTCCAAAACAACCTGCCCTATTCCTGCCAACTAATCACTAACCAGTGATTAAAACCAGGCCTATTTAATAGGCAAACCCAACCCATAGAAACAGCATGGAGCAGGTGCAAAAAGCCAGTTTGCAGGAGCATCAAAAAATTCCTTCTCAGCCCTATATAGTGACCAGCTAATCTTATGCGGCCCCTACAGAGGGTGGGTGGGTCAGCTGCTGCAAGAAGGCTGAGGTGAGAGGGAGCAGCAGGGCAAAAAGCCAGCTGCCTTCCTCTGATTGGCTGCTCTGCCTTCTCTGCAGCCAATGAAGTCTTGTGCTTCATTTAACTTAAGTTGGGGGCTGGGGCAAATGAACCCACAGATGTATCTCGCTTGCCCTGGCTCCCCCAAAGGAAGATACAAGACACCAAGCATGGGTTCAACTTATTTATTTATTTAACTGTATTCAGTTAACAATGGCTGCGGTCACACGGAACATTAGCCACGCTAGAGAGAAGGAAGTCAGGCGGAGTTTCCGGGCGTGATCTCACTGGCACATCTGGGAAGCGTAGCACTTCCGTGGCTCAACCGAGGCTTCCCGCCGAAACCGCGCTGCAAAAAACTAGTACCTCGGAGGTACTAGTTTCCGGAAACTGCGGGGCAAGGGCGGGCATCTGATCACGTTTCCGGTGGCATCCGGCGCCCGCCCATGTCCCCTTGCAAACAAGGTTTTTTTTCTCCCAAGTCTCCGTGGATGCGCACAAGTACCCAATGGAGCATGCACATTTTTTGTGTACACAAAAAAAAAAAAAACCCGTTTGCTGCACCGCGTGCTTCTTTGTTGCGTGCAGGATCGTCCTGTGATAAGCACCTCTCCCTTCCCACAGAACCTCCAGGGGAGGTCTGATCCCTTAACCGCGCGTTAGTTTGCCCCAGGGCAAACAGCCACGCTTCCCCCCCGCAGTTTCCTGCCCGTGTGACCGGAGCCCATAAATAGCTGCTAAGCTTTGAAGAGTCAAAACTCCCTTCATTAGATGCTTTAAAACTTATTAACTTGTTTGGAGTTAAAGGAAAACAATGCTGCTAAAGAAATTATAACAGATAGAAAGCGGTAAAAATACTATTTTGCAAGACCTCTAGGATTTATGAGTTGTCATATCAAAAGTATTTTCTAGAATTCAAATAGTTGATAAAATAACCTTTCAGTTTTTACACACATCTAAGTTTTACAGGATATTTCTACATTGGGAGCTAGAGGCAAGATTAAAAACCTATGTTTTCTCTGGCTACACAATCTTAACCTACTAATGCATGCAACACTCTGGTCTTCTCTCCTGATGCAAAGAGAAATATAAAATGCTGAGGGAAGTTCCCAATTAAGTCTAACATTGTAGTATCCCTGTGTCACATTGCTTCACTCTTGAAAAAGGAATGATGGAGACTTGCATTCATGTGATCAAGTGACACAATTGTAGATTCTATATGATATGTTGGATGTTTGCATTGGGAACTATAGATGACCAATTAAGTCCAAATCCTGTTGAGAAGAGGGCAAGGGAAAATTGGATGGCACTCATTTGTCCACTCAGTTACTTAGGGTCACATTGCCACTGTGCTCCTTATTTATAAAGACAGCAAAGTAGGAAACCTGTCCCTATATTGCTATGGAATTGTCCATCCAGTAGTTTTAGATATCCCAGAAATGCAACAGAATGTCTTAGATATCCTTGCTTTTAGGAACTTTGGACATGCAGCCTAATGAGGATGTCATCAATTGCTTTCAATGGCATGCATTTGGATCTGTGTCCCCATTCTTAAACCTCTGACTAGTGACTAGCTTGCAGAATAGTTTGCACATCTGGCCACTTCCACCCCCACCTTCACCCCAACAGTAAGTAAACAGGATAAAATTAGATAGAAGTTGGGTCAGGACAATTGTCTGCACCAGCAAAACAACATATAATATTTGCATGATCCTTGATAAGAGTGCTTTCTGATTTCTAAGTTATGCAGCTTTTTTTTAAAAGAGGAGAATCTCCAGGATTGCAATCTAAAGAGAGAAAGATGTTAGCCAAACTGCTGTAATGAGGGGTGGCCACCTAAAGGGTGGGGCCAATATTGTAATACTAGATCTAACTCAAGAGGGTAGCATCTGGGCAAGTGTGAAAGTTTGGTGTCAAGGAATCTTCTTGATATGTAGATGAAGCTTGCTTTTCCCAGGTAATCAAAGAGTCAACTAACAGGAAATACTCTTTCAGATGTAAAGCATAGATGTGTATACGTGTCTTTCAACAGTTCATCAATGGGGGATTCTCCTTAAGTTGTTGTTTGCTAACCATAATGGCAATTTGTGCTTCTTCCCTCCGGCAAGTAGCTGTGTATTTGAAACCTCATTAACATGTAAGGCTTAGAGCAAGTCACTGTCTATGTGCATCTCACAACAAGTGACTTGTGCAGCTTTCAGTGAGCCCATGGGTGTCTGTGTGCACAGTCCATGTAGCGTGTGGCAGCAAATATAAATCCATAAAGCAAATATCAGTTTCATTTCTCAACAAAGAGAATAAAGGGGAAAGCAAAGGATACAAAAATGGATATGGTAGAGAGAAAAAGATTAGTGCTTCAAATTAAGAACAAAGTAGTAAGTCTTAAGTTTTTGTTTAAAAACAATTTCAAGAAATATTAATGCTCGTAGATAAAAATATGTAGTGTTTAATTTTCAAAGAGCAACTGTGGTATAACTGGTTCACTTATCAGACTGGGAAACCTGAGTTCAGGGCTTCACATTGCAATGAAGCGTGCTGGGTGACCTTGAGCCAGTAACGTTGTCTCAACCTATTCTACCTGAGATGTTTTTTGTGAAGATAAAATGGAGAGGCAAGAACCATGAATACCCCTCTTGATTTCTCGGAGGAGGGGGTTGATTTTTTAAAGGTAGATAGATTCCTACAAGTCTCTTAAAAAGTCGAGATCTGATATAAAAAACATGGGTTCTAGCTATTCATGCATGCCGTGAAGATGTATGAACTTCACTTCATACAGATTTATTCCAAAGCAAATTACTAATGGGTTAAAAATGTTCCAAGAAGAGTTAACTGGGAAATATACTGGTTAAACTTGATTTGTTGCTACAGAACAGCAGTAGTCAGGGAGTATACGGCAATCATCGCCTTTGCAAGAAAACAGAGGCAGGCTGCTATAGTCAACATTAACATCACAGGACAATAAGATTAATGCTTCTAGGTATCAATGTGACTGCATTCCGGATGAATTCTTGTTTCAGTCAGATGATTACAAAATGGGTAGTTCACTGTGGCATTTCTGTTACCATCTCAACTAGAGCCATTGTCAGCCCAAGCCCCCACTTGCTACATATAGGTGGTACCCAGGCCAGGTTAGGGCCAAAGCTGGCATAGGGCAAACATAGCCTTCTCTTTGTGCAGTGCCAACCAGCCCGGCCATGTGCTCAGGACCATCTCACTGATGCAATCAGCTGTTGCTTCATATACAGCCTCAAGCAGATACGTATCTGTCATTGGAAAAGACAATGACTTAATCTCATCACCCCAAGGTTGTCAACGTACCTGCATTTCATTTCTACCAACCATAATAACACCTCTGGACTTTGCTCATTGATATTAGGACCACCCTGGCCACAGCCTATTGTTATTATTGTTTTCTCGAACACCCAGCCATTAATGGAGTCAAGACTCTGCAATTGCCCAGTGCTTTACTAACAATGGCGTTCCTTCCCCAACCATGGACTTCTTTTCTCCAAAACTCCTCCCTGGCCATCACAGATCATTTCCCCATTGTGCCCACAGTCCCAAAGGCACAATTTCCCTATACCAGTACTCCAAATCCGGCCATTTTTGGTTCAGTCTCCTGGGACATGTATCAACTGGATTCCCCTTCTTTTGGGCCTCCTCAGGTGTGCTTGCCAGCCAAGCCATCTGCTTCTCTTCACTGCGGACTCCTCTCTTCAGGAAGGTAGCTATACCCCCTTGTTCTCAACGCTTCACCCTCTTTTGTCACTGATCTCTTTAAGATCGCTTCACCACTTTATTTCCTAGCACTCTGGTGTGTGTGTGTAATATTCCATTGAACAATGTTTTATATACCTTATGACTAATGATATGCCAATAAAGGTCTATGAATGAATGAAATATTCCATTGATTAGCTGAGTGTATTAGGGTTATTTTCTTAATAAATTTCACAAAAGACATTTCCTGTCTGTCGTCTGTGTAGCTCTGAGAGGGTTCAGACTCTGGTATAGTTGGAATATGATCCTTAGCTTGCATACCCATTAAGCAAATGGTCTCTTAGTTAATTCCCCCATCATAACTTAGACAGAAACCCGGTGTCGCAGTTAACACCATGACATGATACTTAGTGGCAGTGCACTTGGGTAACATCACTTATGGAGCTGTGTATAGAAATATTGCTTCTATATTCACATGCCTTCTCCTGTGATGTCTTTTGATAACGTGCTGTGTCTTGTTTCCTGTTGCAAGCCAATTGGTGAGGTCACATGGCCTCAATAGCCATGTCATAAACCCACATTCTTTCACACTTTCATGCCAAACGTCAAACCTCATGGCTCCACTTTCTGGCCCTCATGCAACTAGTCATGTAGACCATGAAGTAGCTGGAGTTTGGGGTCAGATGACTGCAGGCGAGGTCCCAAACTTATAGCCTATCCCCACACGCAGCTATGGCAACCAACAATTGGGCACACCCATGCCCACTCGCAATTGGCTGATGGTCACATCTAATTTGTGACTGGAATTGGGGTATAATTGTTTTGATCCCTATGGGAGTGAGCTCTCTTGCTTAGCTCTCCCTTCCTCCTCTGTCAGTTTGTTTTATTGCACCTGAAAATGCTGCCTCTTGAGAGACAAAGAGTTGCTTTGTGACTTGGAGCACATGGTGTGCAAAAATGGGATTTCTCTTCAAAATCCCTTGGTACTGGGACTATCTTGGACTGAGGAATACTCCTGATGTGGTAATTTTGAATAATTAATGTTTAGTTAAGGCAAACAGACCTAGCCTTTGTTATTTTTGTAATCTCTGGTAGTCTATGCTAAGCTCTGTACTAAATAAAGATCCCTCTTATTGTTAAATTGTCTTTGATGTTGTAACTGAATTCCAAGGCTAAATCCTGTGGCCTAAACGCTCCCAATATACGCTACCATTGGAGAGGAAAGGTGCACATCTCTGGAGTGAGTTGCTAAGGTGTTCTGTCCCAGATGCCAACTAAGGGTTGGAATCTCTCCCTTAGGAAAGGCAGGGACTAGTGAAAAGAGGTTCTGGTGGCAAATTGTTCTGGAAACCAGAGAGGGTATAGACCATCTCGTGGTTTGTTGTTCCTGGACTGGCTTGGGTGGGCAAGTACCTGTACAAGCTGTCATCCAATTTATGTTTTATTTTCATGAAGTGATGTTGATGTAGCTAACTTATAACAGATCTGGAAATTATAACTGAGGCAGCTTTCAGGTATTAGTGTTTGGCCAGTAGTGATTCCAAGCAATGCTCCCTCTAAGCTGTGGAGTCCTCTGAGCAAAAATTCTGCTTTGTGAGCTACTGGCATTAAAGTTGTGAGTGAGCACTTTGGCTACTGCATAAATTAGTTTGCTCTGGAGCCCTCCTTCCTGAGCTAAGACAAAAATGTGTGAGCTGGAGGCTAAAAAACTATGAGCTAGCTCATACTAACACTGATTCAAAGTACAATGGGGTCAAAGCGAGATATCTTACTACAATGAACATTATTGGTTCCTTCGTATGATTCCACCAACTAAACAAACCACAGCTGAAATGCAGACATATTGTTTTTACCAAGCTTAATTGACATTGACAGAAGAAAAGATCTACTGATCAGACAGGGTCCATCTAGTTCAGCAACCCATTTCACACAGTGGCCAACCAGTTGCCCTTGGAGGGCCAACAAACAAGGCACAAACTAGTCCAAGGTCTTCCTCTGATGTTGCCTCCTAGTTTGTGGAGGTTCTCTTTTGTTACTCATTGATGGCCATATCCTCTATGAATCCCCTTTTAAAGCAATCTGTGCCAGTGGCCATCACTATATCCACAGGCAGTGAATTTCACATTTAATTACTTATTCAGTAAAGAAATATTTCCTTTTGTCTATACTGAATGTATTGCCCATCAGCTTCATTGCCATTAGTATTTTCCTTTCATCATAGGAAAAGGGGTAGGTTGTTAAAAATGCACAGTGAAAGGTTCTAGGGGCAATTCTTCAGGGCTTTTTTTTTGGATGACAGGATGAGTGGGAAACACATTGTTTCAGTAATATTACTATTTTTGTAAATAATAGGCAGAGCATACTGCAAGCAAATAGGCACTTCTACAGGAGGTAGTGTACCCATCTATCCAGAGGAAGAACGTCAAGATATTTTACCTCTTGCCAGCACATGACTTTCTTTCCCTCTTCCTCAGTTTATGTCGGACTGTCTTTGAATTCAAAGAACAAACTGACTCCGAACTGTTCCTCACTTCCCCCCTCAAATTCTTATGCATATCACACTACAAAAGCTAGAATGACATTTGCAGAGATCAGGCGAACATTTTCAATTATTAGCATTTATTGGTAAAACATTTATCAGTCCTCCTGGACTTTAATACTTGCAAGCCATCAGTGTAATAAAAAATGTTCTTCCAGTATTTGTAACAATAATTGTAACTAGATTCATGTGGGTAGCCATGCTGGCTTGAGGCAATAGAACAAAGTTTGAATCCAGTGGCACTTTATGTATAAATTTTGCATGTCATTCACATCAGTGTATCCAGACTGCAAACACATTTGCCACTTAAAAGTGAGAAACTACCCTCACACAAAGAGGATATTCAGTTTGTCAGGAGGGAAAGAACTACTAGCTCCTTCATATCATGGGCAACACAGAATACAGTTATAGTTACTGAACAAAGTTTGAGTCCAGGGGAGATTCTTTTAAAGGGAGCATTCAAGAATGTGTATCTGAAAAGGTTCACTCCATTCCACCATGTCAATATTTTACCACCTCATTCTGCTGTCTGTATAGACCATTACATAGTCTCTGGAGGACCAGGCATTTCATTGAGTGACTCCAGGAGTCTGAAGAAAAAGGAATGTAATAGACTTGTATTCTTTAAAAAAAATCACATTGACAACAAGAACTGTAAATGGGCAACCTATGGGAAACTGTATCATGTCAAGAGAATCTCTCTTGTTTGTAACTGAAGCCCAGGTGGTTCAGAACACGATTTCAGCCTAGACTGGCTTTTTGTAAAGCCAAACAAAGAGTCATTGTCTTCTGAGTTACTTGTGTATTTGATTTTCCCCAGGCACACACACACAAAACCTTTATTGGCATTGAAAGCACAAGACATCATGGAAATACAGCAAAATACTAAGATGCAAAATACTGTCACTTACACTTGGCTATTCAAGCCTCGTCTTCTGATTGCATAATATAAAAATTTTGCAACAGCCTCCATTATTGTGAGCTGGACCTATTTTGGGGGCTGAGAGAACTCTGAAAGAGCTGCGACTGACCCAAGGTCACCCAGTTGGCTTTATGTGGAGGAGTGAGGAATCGAATCCAGTTCTCTAGATTAGAGTCTGTACACTACACCACGCTGGCTCACAGAACAGAACAGTTATGAGGTGATACAGGCCCCCAAGGGAATGCAAATTGGGAAACTATAAATGGATAAAAATAAGGTTGAATTACAATTCCCCACAAATATGGCAATATAAAAAACAATTTTCCAATATACAATTAAAGAATTAAAGATAATAGTTTTCATTTAGTGTTCAGGTAACTTTCAGACATGTTACCTACCTATGTTTTGAACTGGTACAGTCTCAAGAGTTCAGCACCATGAGTTATTTTTTAATGTTCAGTAATGCTTATAAAGCATCCACTTATACTTAATTCTTTTAAGTTACAAGGAGTTTCTATGACTAGGAATTACATTTGTTCTCAGGGAATATTACTGCTTAAGTCCATTTTTGTTTTTTAAAATAAGACATTTCACTGTTCTGTAGAGTAAGCTATCAATCCCATTCCCATTATATTGAAAATTTGGCTAATATAAATTTCTTATTGGAGCTGATAATGTTCATATAGATGTTATGTAAAACAATTGTTAGCCACCTTTCTACCTTACAGCAATCAAGGCAGTTTACAATGTAAAAAAACCCCAACAACAATAATTACATGAAAGACCACAATTTAAAATCTCCAGTTAGAACTGCCAATAAATAAAATATAAACCAGTCAAATGCAGTCCTAAATAGAACTGTCTTCAACTGCCTTCTACAGATTGAAAGTGAGATGGGAGGTGTACCCTTCTGGGGAGATTGTTCTATAATTGTGGGGCTGCTACTGAAAAGGCCCTCTCTCACGTACCCACCAAACAATCTTCTTTGATTGGTGGGACAGTAGTACTCCAGGGCAATAGTCAGGAGGGGGCCTTTAGGGGCTATCCCCCCATCAATTAAGGGGAGCCTCAGAGCCAGCCAGCGAGTCCCTGGTGAGCCCCAATGCCAGCCAGCCAGCCAGTGAGTTGGCTCTCTCTCGGAGAGATAGCCATCTCACTGCCTGGCTGGCTGGCTGGCTGGCACATATGCTGTGAGGTGCTAGGGTGGGCCATTCTCCAATGGCCCAACCCAGTCAGGGCCGGCTCGCCTGCTAGGCGAGCTATTTCCAGTTTAAATGCTGCCTCTAGCCCTATCACTTTCCCCTGAAATGAACATGCTGTGCTCTGTTGGAGCAGATAGACGAGCTATCAGGGCAGGCTCAACAGCTGATGTGTCTCAGGCTCTCAGTAGCACAGCCGACAAAATGAGTGCCAAGGATTTTGCTCTCCCTGGTTTCACCAAATGAAATGCTCCGAGATTGACCTTGTGTCTCATCACCGTCATTCTGCCTTGCTCAGATGTCTGTTTATATATATAAAAAAGATGTCTGCTGGAAGAGGGGGGCAAGTAGCTTCCCTTGACAGAGTAAAGGGTTAGTGGGCATAATGGTCCTCAGTCTTTTCTCTCTTGTGGGTTTGATTTTGAGGCAGCACAGGAGGTTGTGGTTAAGCACACTCCTGGGTACTCCGTTAACCGGTAGACTTCAAGGGGGAAAAAGTGGGAGTCATTGTAAGGATTCGTTTAAAACTTCTTAGAGACTGGCATGAGTCTAAACAGTAGAGAGAAGATAGAGTACATGTCAAGATATATGTAGGGATGATGCAGGGAATCTATTAGTGCTTTTGTGCAAATCACTCCTTGTTTGCTGTGTGTCAATTGAAGTCATATTGCCACATAAAAGACAGATGTAATAAGAGATGCAGGGAATGGAACAGAAATAGCTTATGAATTACAACCATGAGCCCGTTCCAATGTTCCATTGCATCCACTTGCTCTTAAGGATTGGAGTGTCACACTTGGAATCTATGGGCATGCTTTTAAAAATCTGCAAGTTCTGTCTGCCAGATTCGTATCTGACTGTTGCAAGACAACAAAGACTCATAGTCCCTTGACTTTGTAACCTGCTTCTGTATGTGTGTTTCTAAAATGTGAATATGGAATACAGAAACACAGCAATATATCAGGCCCGCAAAAGTATAGGTTTCTGAAGGTTAATCCAAGTTTTTGGATTAAGGAAGAGTTCCTTTCTAGCCAACACCCTATGAGATTAGCGGTTGCAATCTTCCAGGCTGTAATATTACATAAACTGGCAGCAGGAAAGATGAGCAATATTCCAGAAGTTCCTATGGGATAAAGAATACATTTACTAAAGCTGGCCATTAATTGTTGAGGCTGGAAGCAAAAGCCATTTGATAATCCCTATAGTAGAAAGGCTTCTGAAACCCTTCGGCACTAGCCTAGCAAACAGTATCCAATCTCTCCTGGCAGCTTCAAGTTTAGAGGATCCTTGGGTAAGAGGCCCTCAGTGGGACTTAGAGTTGCCAACCTCCAGTTGGGGCCTACAGGCTTCCCAGAATTGCAAATGAAATCAAGACTACAGCATGGTTTCTTCAAGAGCAGTCTCACCACTGCCTCCTTTAAAGACCCTGGGAAAGTCCCTGAACTCAGGGATAGATTGATAATATTTCCCAGGGGGGGGCGTATGCCATCACCACCGGCCTTAACCAGCCATGAGGGACATGGGCCTAGGAGGCAAGTGGTGGGCTTCACAGCAGCCAGGATCCTGTCAATCTCGTCCTGCGAGAGTCGACTGAACTGGTCCAGTATTGGACCCAAGGACGGCCATGGATCCTCCAGTTCACATACTGTATCAAGGGTGGCTGGCAAGTCCTGGTGAGCAACAGGATTTTATTCGCAAAATAACTTGCAAAAGCCTCACAGCTAACGGCCAATTGACTACTGTTTTGGTTCCCCTGTGAAAGGGAAGTTAAAGACCTAATTATTCTAAATAATTGAGCTGAGCAAGAGCTTGCAGATTTAATGGAGGCCGCATAGAATTCTTTCTTAGCGGCCTTCACTGCCATCTCATAGGCTTTCATAAACATCCTATAAGATGCTCTTGTCGCTAAGTGTCTGATTCCCCATGCATTCAAAATAAATCCACGTTTGAAGAACAAAGTCAAATTTATTATAAAGCGATGGTTAGCTCAGGAACACAAGGATTGTTAGGAATGACTACAGACCCCATAGGGGAACATAATAAAGGAACTTGAACCAGGTTAGGACCAATGAGTCCAATTCCCGCTGGCGGGAATGCAGATAAAACTAGCGCCCAATTCCTTGGGAACACAACGGTTCTACAACATAAACACAAGTTCAGTTCTCAGGCATGAGATACATAATAAGCCAAGCAACGCCATAACTCCATCCCACCTCCAGCTGGTTGACCTTGAGCAGTTCCGCAGATGTAGCAAGCAAAAGAAAGTAAACACCTACACATGGAGATACAGGGGGGATGGGCCGAGTACAATGTAACATGTAGAAAAGAACACACCACCCTATGGCAGCTTGCTGACACTAAGTCACAAGTACATCAACACACTCACTCTACCTGTTTCAACTCCCTTTTCATCCTCCATAGCTCCATGGTATACGAAGGAGCTAGGCTGGAACAGGAGTGTAGAGGGAATAGGTGTGTGTGTGATTTTGTTGATGGTTTCAGAGAGTCGTTGATGCCAAGCCTCTACCAGCTCATCTAATAAATTACCAGGGGGCATCAGATCCTGCAGAGTGTTCTGGTAACTGGTTGGATCCATCTGGCACCATGGATGCACATAAATAATCTGCCACCTAAACAGGGAGGGGTTGGGACAGGACAAAGTGGTCTGACCATTCATTTGGCCTCAATTCCCCTGAAGAAAATGGCTGCTTTGGAGGAGTCTGTACGGTACGGCACTGCGAGGGGGCATGTCTCAGAATGCTCCTGAGATGCCCACTTCCACCTCGTTATTTTTTGGGGCCCTGAGTCTTCAAGCAGGGCCTGCTCTTCCTTCTGGAGGTAGGCGGAGTAGCAGGGGGCTTGCTCTTGGCTATCCCCGCTGATGCAATCGCAGGGGTTTGCCGTTTCACCCCGAAGCGAGAGCGAGGACTGGAAGAAACATGCTCTCCATGTCTCTCCAGCAGCGACCAGCCATTTTTAACCTTACTATACTATAAAGCAACACATCACATGTAAGATATTTTTCGCGTATTCGCATGCAAAGTTATGAGGTTTGTGGAGCCAAGTACCCCCCTTCGATGTTCCCAATGTTTTGGAGAAGCAGCTATAGAAAGTTTGGGGGGGAAATGACTGTTTTGGAGAAATGGGGGTAAGAAGAAAACGTGTGTGCCTGTGGAGTATTGTTAACCAAAAGTAAGATTTAAAGAACAACTTATATTCATGAATGATATGCCATAAGAACAGTGAAACTATAACTGAGCAATATTTGAAGATGTAATTCTTAAAAGTTTATCTACGTAGCCAATCATTGATCTGCAGTATTCTTCTTTCCCTTCCTAAGCCATGGTCTTCGGCAGGAAGAACTGACGAGAATACAACCTGCGCTCCCAATTCCTTCATCTTTTTTACCCAGAGCCACATAGTCTATTTTAATACATTCTGGGCTGTATCATTTGTTCCCACATGGATGAGCAAGAAGGAATAATAATCTGTGGGCTTGATGAGTCTTTCTACCCTTTCTGTCACATCTTGGATGCATGCAGCCGGTAGACAGCATACCTCTCGAGACGACAAGTCTGGTCGGCACAGTTTAGCTTCTACCCCTCTCAGCAGGGAATCCCCAATGACCAACATACACCTTCTCCTATATTGGGGAGCAGAGACTTGAGTCCTCTCTTCCACAGGGGTCTGAGAAATTTTCTTCAAGCTTTGTGGAGGGTGGGTGGTGGAGCCCTTGTTCCAGTGGTTCAGAATCAGTATCTGTGGGGAGATCCAGGAACTGGTTGCTTAGTAACAGAGACTCAAAATGTCTCTTGATCTTCCTGCTCCTGTGGGTTACATTCTTCCATGTGCCCTCCTCCTGTGTGGGGTGCTCCTCCAGTTGCTGAGATATGTTTCCCTCCTCCTCCTGTTGCCCTCTCAGGAGTGCTTCATGTGTTCTGTCCATGAACTCTTACCTTCCCTTATAAACTGGCTCAGGAACAAGTTAGTAACACCAAACTAACAGAAAAACGTGACCTGGATAGACCTCCCTGCCAGATACCTAAAGCAAGATAAGCATCCACCCCTATGGTTGCAGCCCCCCCAAGTCTCCAAAGGCAGGTTCTGAAGGACAGAAAGACAGACATCCCCAGTGTTTCAACAGGGGCTCCCCAAAGTAACCCTATGGCAGCTTGGTAGAGACCCCTGGCAAGCACTGAAACGCAGTGAGACATCACAAGGCTTCCAGGCCCCCTCTGGCCAAAACACATAGATCCTCTGGTCACAGCCCACCCCTAGGTGAAATTCCTGGATATTCACCATTAGTAAAACACATTTGGTGCCTCGGTTGAGGACCCACATTTTATATATACCCTCTGACCCCTCCTGCAGTGGAAAGATATAGTCAAATGGGGGCTTGCTTGTATAGGTAGATGTTTGTTGAGGTAGATACTTGCTGAGGTGGATGTTATTCCATGAAGTAGGTGTTGTTTTCTGAGGAAGATGTTCTTTCATGAGATAGGTGCTGTGTTATGAGGTGGATGTTGTTTCATGAAGTAGGTGTTGGGTGAGGGAGATTTTCTTTGGAGAGTTAAAGTAAAGGGGGGTATCCAGGGGCTTTCTCAGTGGGGGAATTTCAGTGAGCAAAGGTTGGGTGTGAGGCCAGTCCACCCCCACCCAGCAGAGGCGGCCATCCTCCCACCCAAGAGCCAAAGGGGCAACACACAGGCTGCATGCCAGATCACCCAGAGAGGAGGCGGAATGGGAGGACATGCAGGAAGAAAACAGGAGGCCTGGATCTTACCCTGTGAGGTGCAGAGAGGGGTAGCTGAGCAGGGGGAGAATGACCTTTAGGAAGGGCAACACGTCCATCCTGGCTGGGTCCTGGTGGGAACACTGGGAGCTGAGGATGTGTCCAAGGTGGGAGAACACCCACTTATTCTGAAAACTGGTGAGAGGGCAGGAGAGGAGACTCATGGCTATGCAAGAGAGGTCGGGCCAGATGACAGCCTTGTGGGACCAGTACTCCAGGGGATCGGCGGAGGCAGGCTCAGGGGATTTGGCAAGGTACTCCCTCACCATCACCTCTGCCAAATCCTCTGCTGTTCCACGCCTTGTATCCCTGCCACTGCTGGCCTCCCAGTTCACACTGACAATCAGTAGTGGAGCTTCTTCCTCGTTGAGCTCTTTGATCTTCTGCAGAGAGTCTGCTGAGGGTGACCTCAGTTTCACATAGATGGCTACCACCTCCCCTGGGATGAAAGGGCTGTGCAATAGGGAGAGAGGGTTTTAGTCACGTGGGATCCTTGGGCTTGGTCCATGTATTAAGTGTTTTAAATGGTTTTATTGCTGTTTTATCGCACTGTGTGCCATACTCTTGTAAGCCGCCCTGAGCCCGCAATGCGGGGAGGGGTATAAATAAAATTAAACAAACAAACAAATAAATAAATAAATAAATAAAGGGCTTTTTTTAAATGTTGGCACTTTGACTTGACTCCCTATCCAAAGCTGTTTGTCTCCTGTAGCTTATTTAATTTTAGGCTCCAGGAGAAAACATCTCTATTACCTAGACTTTGGCAACTATGTGTTTATGGGTGCGAGGGTACATCTAACCAACGGATCATTTCCTACCTATTTATTGCTATATCGAAGGTATCGCTTCAGTTTTAGTTCATTTTATTTGCTTAAGAACTATGGCTAAAGTAATCTAGGACATCACACATACACTGGCTTTTATGAATGGGAGGGTTTTGGGTTTTTTTTAAAAAAGTTTTGCTTTAGTGGTGCTAGAAACTTTGTTGAATTGGATATTGTTTTACTGGTGACAGTTTTTATTGGAGACCATAATGGAAGTCAGTTGGCTATGACTGTGCAGAGTGCAAATCTGTTAAGTACATAAATAATGGGAAATGTTGCTTAGACTTCTTTTCCAACTATGAAATATACTGGGTTCAAATGCGTAGAGTGATTAGCTCATGTTTATTAAGTGGTTTTAGCTCAAAATTAAGACAAACATGCAGGGTCAGAGTCCTGCTTATATTCATGGAACACCCCACACCCAACACACACCCCACATCTCACGATAGGCTATTTACAGGGTATTGTTTACCAATTGGCTATTACTAGTGTCTGGATCAATCTATTGGTTCATTCTAGGATCCAAACCTTCTATTGTGATGTGCTCCAACCTACGCTATTCCGCATGTTCACTAGCGAGCCCTTTCGCAAGTACGGTTCCATCGCAATACATAACAAACTAGAAGATTGAAAAATTGCAAGCAAATTCAAATTAGAAAAATATGTTGATTAAATTGGGAGGGGGAGATGATCTTAGCTCTAGTTTGGTCAAGGTCAGCTTGCTTTTACAAGAGGCAATGTGCACAGGCAGTAATGAAGGTGACAAGCAGATCCTAAGACTGCGAAGAATCTGGCTGTTGGATTCTGAAGTATTTGACTTTGGATGCTCTAAGAGGTTTTTTTTTGTTATGTTGTTTCAATAAAAATAGATATCCTGGATTAAATTCTGGCATTATGATTGTGTTTGCTGAGACTTTTGGAATGCAGCATGTTAGTGAAGAGTCCAGCAGATGGTGGTATGCAGCTGCAAAATGTATGGGACAGACATGCCACCTACTCAGACTTCTTTCTGGGAGAATCAGAAGAGAAGACTAAAAATGCATCAGGATGTTTTGAAAGGAGAGAGAGAGAGAGAGAGAGAGAGAGAGAGAGAGAGAGAGAGAAGGAAATGAACTGTCTACCCAGGGCTGAGTGGCTAATACTTCAACCATGACAGCCACATGAAGCTCACAAAAAACAGAGGTCATTTTACACCAATGAACAAGTGGTTAAGAATTGTTTGATGCTGATGTATTTCTCCATTTCTCATTGGAGCTATGAATCACATTGCTGCTGAAATGTGTAGCAGCAAACTTATCTGAGGTCTGTCATTCAACTACTTTGCACAGCAATCACGCTGGATTCCAAGGACAAGTTATGCAAGTTCGTTCCTGGAGGTCTGTTCTTCTCTGATGGCGATGAAGCTTGGGTTTTTCCTTGATGAGATAATGATTGAGAAATGTATTTAATAGGTTTGTTGATGTTAAGAAGAAGTTCTCACGAAACGAAACGGAAGGTACTCCGGAGAATTTCGTCCATCACCTACAACAACATGAAATTATTGTATCATTGTTAGGCTTGAGATAAAGATTGTATTTTTGTATGCTTATAAGATTGAAAAATATTTAAGAATATATGTATGCACACTTGCAGTATTTTGTAATTTTTTGGGCAATAGATTTAGGGCAGATATCCTCCCAGCTAACACAGAATGGGCAAAAGGTCATGCTGTGACATCTGTGATGTGACCAGTCAACCTACAGACTTAGGCTCATCTCTGTAGTTCCAAAGCCCCTGTTGGACTTTTAGAATTCCAGAGGAGCAGCTATGTTATTTTGTCTCAAAAAATCAAAATAAGCAGGCATCTTAAAGACTAATAAAATAGACTGGCTAGTAAGGATCCATTCATTATATGTTTTTCTGCATACATATACTCGCATAATTATTTCCAAAAGTTAATCTTCAATGTGAAAAATCACAGTTATCAGCCCAGGAAAAGTGGGTAACATATATTAAAATGTATTTTCTGCCCCCCCCCCTGTTCCTTTGAACCTACAGCCTCTTGTGGTCTTGCCTTATGAAGACAGGGTCCACTAGATCTAGCGTTGACAGCCAGGAGCTTTGGTGAGACAATATACACTAGTGGAACAGAGACTGGGAAAACATTGTTGCACAATGCCATGACTTCACTTCTGGGTGAGTATACTGGAGGGATGTCACAGTGTCATTTGACACCATTCCACCCCTATTTTGTCCTTGACATTGTACTGAGCAAGGATGGTAGCAATAAGGGTGGGAGGCTGCAGTGATGGGCAACCTGGTAATTCTGTCTATATCCCAAACTGCACCAATTTATGACTAGAAAAGAGCAAGGCTCCAGTGGCACCTTAAAAACTAACAAGACCTGTGGCAGGGTATGAGTTCTCATGAGTTGCTGTTCACTTCTGCCAATACATTTGAAGAAGTATCTCAAGAAGTGAGCCATGACTCATGAAAACTCATACCCTGCCACAAATTTCATTAGTCTAAGGTGCCACTGGAGCTTTGCTCTTTTCTGCTGCTACAGACAACACAGCTACTCATCTTGATCCACCTTATCTCTGCCACAGTCTATACCAAGAGTAGAAACTATCTGCATATGTGCTGAAGAGCAGCCCACCAGAGTGTTATGATCAGCGCACAGGACAGGTTGTCCGCCCAAAGAACTATGATGAGCCCCTGAAGTACTGGCAGTGCAGCAGGAGATGGCAGCATGGGGAAAAAATGAGAGGCATGGATTTGACTCCTCATTACTCCCAGACCTGCACAGCTACCAGCTGGATCCAAGGTGAGCCCTTCAGAAGCTGGCAGCACCACTGGGCTTTACCCCTAGTATCTCTGGCCTTTTCCCTCTTGTTTACGGGCACACCAACATCTTCACAGGTATATATGGGTTTTTGGATAATTGGACCAAAAGTGCTGCCTATCCCTGCTGCATACTATGCTAATACTGATAAATGTTCAGTACAGCCTATATTAGAGACACTTAATAAATAGTTACAGACTTCCCCCCATCTTATTCTCTCTATTTATAATCTGAGTGCAAAGTCCCTGTGCATTTTCAAATAACTCTGAATATGGGGTCAGCAGGGGGAAAAAAGACAGCATATTCTTTAATCACTTTAATCTCACAGCATTCAAATTACAACACAGCACAGACTGTATTGTCACAGCAAATTATTATAGGCCTTTTTAAAATTCAGTTCGGAGCTGCCTGGAAAGCTGATTAAAATTCTTTTGCCCTTTCTAGTTTTGTATGTAATTTTGATAGAAGAAGAGCACAGGGACACTCTGAAATGGGGAACAGAAGAGAAACAGTTGGTAACAACTCAGAATAGGCCATTCTTTTTCAAAAACAGGAAGATGCCTACAAGATCTTCTGCATGAGGTATGTGCAAGCTAGTCAAATTTGGTTCTAAAGCTCTGCCAGGTCACAGCAAAGTGTGCCTGAAGTATGCCGGTGGGGGCAACCAGGCATGCTTTATCAGGTGTCAGTGGTCTTATCTGAGCTGTCATGCAGATTCTCTGCATTATCAATAACTGCTAAGCGTACAAGAAATCTTTGAGATCATGGTGGGCTGCTGAGGGTTGTTCCCATATGCCAGTTATGACAGCATGCATTTTGCACAAACGTCTCACTTCCTTGGAAACAGAACTTAGGGAGCATGATAAAAAGGGAACTGTCTGAAGGACTGTTGCTTATGGAGATGAACATTAAAGAACACAATTATTTCCTACTTTGCAAAATTGCATGTAACAGGTGTTTGCGCGAGATCTGAGCCATGGGACTTGATTTCAATAAATTTTGTTTTTGGAGTCTGGGGGCTTACTTGGAGGAAACAGGCACTACCCTATGCCACTGGCCTTGATATCTCTCCCTTTGCATAACATGGAGTGCTGCCTGCCTTTTCCTTTGTTGCCATTTCAAATGGCTTCTGGGATTCTGATGAAGATCTGAATCCCATAGAGTGTTCCCCAAGTTCTTGTTGTCTGCAATACAGTCTAGGTCATCATTAACTGTTTTCGCTGTTCATCCCTGGATCCAGATTCAGATCTAGCATAAATAGCTTGAAAAGGAGATAAGACAGAAGAGAGGTTCCTCAATGGCTAGTAGCCATGATGACTGAAGGGAACCTTCACATCTGGAGCCAGTAAACCTCTGAACACCAATGCTAGGCGGTAGCATGGGTGGGGAGGCCTCTATGCTCTGTTTGTTGGCCAGTGTAAGAAACAGGATGCTGGAGTACATGGACCACTGCTCTGATCCAACAGGGCACCTTTTATGTTCTTAGTCTAGCCATTTGTCCATCAGTTAGGAACATAAAATAGTTTGTTCCTTAGCCTTGCTCTGCACAGTCACCATCAGGGACTAAATTGCTGCTGGGCCCAGTTTACAGATACATGGTCATGAAATGATGACTTCTTTATGTGAAAGAGTCAGTCTGTTATTCTTGTAGCCAGAATCTTTTATATCGACTCAGGTGTTTCATTGGAGCGGGTTCACACCATTATCTACTGGTCATCAGATATGGAGAAATCAAGTGCATAGGCAAGTATGAACCAGTTCTACAAAGTTGTGGGCCATATTTTGTGTCATACCAGAACTAATCCCCTCATTTATGCTTGGGCCAGTGTAATTCTGCCTCTGTAATTTTGACATAGGCACATTCCCTAATTGTATAATGCTTTCCTCCATTTCCCCCCAAACCATACAGACTACTGTCAGCAACAGTGCTCTCTTTAAGCTGAGTTACTGTGAGCCAGCTCACAGTATTTTAGCCTCTGGCTCACATATTTTTGGCTTAGCTCAGGAAGGATGGCTCTAGAGCTCACTCACAACTTTAATGCCAGAAGCTCACAAAGTAGAATTTTTGCTCACAAGACTCCACAGCTTAGAGGAAGCATTGGTCAGCAAGTAAGAGAAGTCTCTCTGTCTGTTATCATGTTCCAGTGTACAACAGTAGCTCACTGCTCTCTTGCTTTTTCTCCTCTTTCAAACTGAGGGCTCTGTGTTAAGATTCTGTGAATTGTGTCAGTTAATATGACTGTGCCAAGGAACAGCTGAAGTAATTTGAGAGCCAAGGATCTGCTGATATTTAAGGTGGGAATAAACAGAGAAGAGACAGCTCTCAGAGGACCTCTGGAAACACCTCTGACAATCAGATCAAGGACACAAACTGAGAGCAGGCCAAGCTCAGACTTTTGTGATTAAAACAATTCCTTGGTAAAAACTACAGTGGCATCTTAATAATGAGTCTGGAGCTCACCTGCAACTGTGGTTGTGACAGCTCTGATCCCCCATCCCCACATATACACATGCTAAAGTCAGGAGCACTGCAGCTTTGCTCAGTAACCAGGAAGCCCTTGATAAAGAGCTGCAGGTAGGGAATGGACATAGTGTGGTGAGGGTATGATACCAATATGACATAGTGGCTAGAGTATCTGACTAGGGCTGGGGAGATCCAGGTTGAAACCTCACTAAGCCATGAAGTTTTCTGGTTTTGTCATCTTTCAGCCTCACAGGGTTGCCAAGAGGAGAATGATGTATGGTACCCTGAGCTCCTTGGAGGAAAGACTGGATAAAAATATGATGGACAGGGTGACTAGGAGCATCCTGAGCGCCAGTATCATGCCAATGCAGCATCCCAACAGTGAACCTAGGGGAAAAAATAGATTGTTGCATGGGTGACAGGCAAGGGGCTGAGTCAGACCAGGAAACCATGAGTGAGGCTAGGAGATGGGGCAATGTCTGCAGAGCTTGTTCAAAGGCATTTAAGCCTTGGCTGAGAAAGGCTGAAGAGGACGTTTTTCTTGCATCTTGCATGCAGGGAAGGTATCCAGATAGAGACAGCAAGAATGGAGGAAGAGAAGGTTAAAACCTTGGGGAGGGGGAGCTGAGGTCAGCTTTGACCGAAGCAGGGCTGAGTCTTGCTCTGTGGGCATCCCCTCTGAGACCCATAGGCATGTGCATATACCAGGGATCAAAACTGTTTCTGTGCAAAGGAATTCTGCTTGTTTTAATGTTCAGGTTTATTTTACCTTGCTAAAATTTATCAGGGTTGTTTTCAAACTCTTGTTTACAATGGTTCGGTTACTCAAAATCAGAACATTAAAAAGACAACATTGGCACTTACATTCATGTATGCAGAAACATTCAATCATGTCTAGAGAAAACTGTTTTGTACCACAGTACATGCAGCACACACAACTACGATGATCTTGAAAAAATTTTTGGCTGCTTATTGTGGTAGATCAATGGTGCCACCTTAACCTTAAAGGGTGTAACTCTGCTTGGGATGGCACTGCATCAGCATATTAAGTAACAGACAGCTCAGTCCTAAACAGAGTGACATCCTTCTATGGCCATTGCTTAGAGCTGCACTGAGAATCCAGGTGAAATGTTTGCTGAGTGAATGTATTTTACCTAAATATATCCAATCCATTGTAAGGCCTTGGGTGAACTTTAGTGTGCACACAGAGCTCTTTCTCTTTTCTGTTCACTTCAGTGAAAGAGCAGCCCCCCCCCCCAGTTTGTGCATTGCTGTCCCTTCCATTGCAGTGAAGCCTTGTAGGTGGTGGAGTTCTGCATTCATAAGACATTCCTGCATTAGGTTAAGCAAGTGTCAATGAGCCCCACTGATTTAAAATGGGGTTAATAACATTTTTTTGGGTAGAATTAATGCTTTAAACAGGTATGATACAGGTAGAGTACAGCACTTCTACTTGGTCGGGATTTTCAGAATACTTTTCTGGATCTTTCTTAAATACCCAGTTATGGCCAATGCAGTAGTACCTATTATACACGCAACAGATCTGAAAACCTGGCTTGGCTTTTTGAATGCTGGACTCTGCTGCTTCTAGAACTCAGACTGGAATCTCCAAAGACGTTTAGCTGAGTTATTGCTTTAGATGTCAGCCAGTCAAGTAACTATTCTATAATGTCTACAGAGAAATTTCCTTTGGGTTTTTAATTAGCAAGGAAGCACCATTTCCAGTAATATTCTTTATTGAAAAAATTAGTCATTCTGTTTAATAACAAGAATACACTTGTGTGATTACCTTTATTAATTCTGGGTGAATGTGCATATATCTGGAGTCACAGCCAATTCATCGTCTATAAACTTAGGGTATGCATACTGATTATCCACCCAGTCAAATATTGAATGCCAGTCCCACAGAAAGAGAGACAGGTTACACATGGGGATTCTGCATCTGCTCTCCCCTACAAGAAGTGAGAGCTGACCCTGAAATACTCCATTTGGTGGGTATCTGGTGCTTGCAGTGTGCCAGAAGAACTGGACTGGTAACATTCGGAACAGTGGAAAAAGTCTGGGGACATCACCGAGCATATCAGTGTTTGTTCATATTTAGAAGATTGCTTTGGAATTGCATTCAAACAGGCAAAGCTGAAATAATAAATAACTGCACACTATCAGTCTCAGCTAGAAAGGGGTTATTCTGTAAAAATTCTTATTTGCATAGGGTTCTTATTTAAGGCTTTCCTCCCCTCCCTTCCTCCAGGTTATTCAATTTGTTTAGCTCTGGGTGGGCTACACTTCCTATTCCAAGCACTTGCATAACAGTGCTGAAGTGTGTGCTATTGCAGGGCATTGTTAGTGTAGAAACAAGGAGGAATATACATGGATGGCCTTCACACATTAACCTTCTGACCCAGGTTGCAGAATTTTTAAAGATTGTGTACACACTTGGGTGTTAGGAAGCAGTATCGATGGAAAGAGGAAGCAATTATAATTCAGTAGGGTGATAACAGTGAAAACCAACATAGTTATTAATAAACATATTAGTGGTGCAGGATTTTATTTCTTAACATCTGTCTTGTGGCTACTGTCATGGAAGATGCTTATCCCTCCACTTAGAATGCGGTTAAAATGTCAGACTAGAATCTGGAAAATGTAGGTTTGAATCCCCACTGTGCTCTGGAACTTTGCTTCATGACCTTGGGCCAGGCACATATTCTCAGCCTATCCTACCTCAGAGGGCTGTTTTGAGTTTAAACCAAAGGAGAAGAAAACAATGCAAACCACAGAATATAAACTAAGCAAAATAAATCTGAAGACGTGCAAATCCCCCAGGTCAGTTGTAGTTTCTTCTGTATTCCACATACGGTCAAACAGCAGGTGCACAGTAGACCAGCGCAATCAATGATGCAGTCACATCTGGCATTTTATAGTGTTGCCAGCTCTGGGTTTGGAAATTTGGGAAAATTTGGGAGTAGGACTGGGGAAGGTAGAATTTGGCAAGGGGACGGACCTCAGCAGGGTATAATGCCACAGAATCTACCCTGCAAAGCAGCCATTTTCTCTAGGGGACCTGATTTTTGTAGTTTGGAGATCAGTTGGAACTCCAGGAAATCTCCAGGCCTCACCTGGAAGTTGGCAACCCTATAACAACCTCTGGGCAGGTACACCACCCCATTCTGATAAAGGAGGTGCACATTGTTCCTCTGCTATTCTTCCTTTGTCTGGCAGCATATAGAAGCAGAAGATACAGGTACAACAATATTTATAATTGAATCATAATGTACATTAAATCAGTGGCACAAAGGATTTATGGTCCCCCTTTTTTAGGGATGCCAGCCTCCAGGTGGGACCTGGGGATCCCCTGGAATTACATCTCATCTCCAGACTACAGATATCAGTTCTCCTGGGGAAAATGGATGCTCTGGAGGGTGGACTCTATGGCATTGCACCCCTCTGAGGTCCCTGTCCTCCCCAGGCTCCATCCCGAAATTCCCTGGAGTTTCCCAACCTGGATCTGGCAACCCTACCTCCCATCCCCTGCTGGTGGCCAGGGGAGACCTGGCAACCCTACCCCCTTTTCAAGAAATTAATGTGCTATAATCAGAAGAACTTGACTAGATATTGTTCCACCCATGAGTGCCAAATATTCACAAGACATGTGCAGTCTATTGCTCTCCCTTCACTTTGGGTGGCACAGTACTTCCCCATTGGCTACCCCATCGATTAGAACCTTGTCAGGGCGACCTAATTGAAAAGGCCTCATAGATTTTCCATTTGTGCTGCCAGAGTGACAAAGACAAAATGGTCCTTTGTCTAATGCAAATTAATATTTAATGCTGGCTTCTTTACACCTGCCATTCTGCCTGGACAGCCAGCCTCCTTTGCTGGCCGAGACAGCAGCATTGATTTGCTCCTATAAATAGACATTTCACTGTGGAGAAAGGACACTCGTCAATTCCCTAAGTTATTCCAGAGAAGGGATATTTTCTTTTTGCAGCTGCTGTTTGGCAAAAGGCCAGTGTAGCTCTAACACAAGGAGCTTTTTCATGCATTTTGAAAGACAAATGATGATGCTATTTTTAGCACCAATGAGAACTTTGATTTCCTCTTGCCAATTCTTGAATGCACAGGAAGTGTTTGCATTGCTTTCCTGACTTGCAACATGTACCATGCTTTTAAAGCATCCCTGAGAGGGCAGTGAGGCAGCAGCAATGTTGCTAAATGGATGTTTTGAAATTGTGTCACCTGGTACAAACTCTGCAGACTCTGTTTCCGAAGTGGCTGCGTTGTTTACTCAATCAAGTTTAAAACAAATCTTAAAAACCCACAGCTTGGAATAGCTGCATCAATATTGATTGAATTTGCAACTGAACACTAATTTTTTAAACTATACATATATTTTGGCCTTAGCCAAAAATAACACAGATGCTGAAAAAGTTTGGTAACAAATATACCTATAAGTACATATATGTATGCATGTATGTTCTGAGCTCTGGGCCATGTATGCATGTATGTCTGAATGCTTTCAACATCATTGTTATTTTTGTTTTGGCCATGGCTTTGTTTCTTCTTCAGCTCTTTATACCAAATTCTTTTCCACATTATATTACTGGTGGTGCTTGATACCCATTCCCAACTCTCTGACCCATCTGGTCATACATACAAGCTCACCCAGGAATTTTTCTGTGTGAATTGACTGCCATCATGGGAATTAGGTTATTAGTTTTAAATTAGATTGTTGTCATGTATTTTAAGGTATTTTAATTGTTGATGTAAAGTTATGTATGTTAATGCATTTTGACTGTTTGTTTGATTGTTTTATTTGGTTGTAACCCACCCTGAGGGCGGGGTATAAACACAAAATAAATAAATAAATAATAAATTGATAGTACTTTCATCTTATCACTCTATTATGATTGCAAAATGGCTTTGGAGTAATGAGTACAAAGTAGAAAGCATTGAACTATCCTGAGGTCCCTCCCCAAACCCCACCCTTTCTGGCTTTACCCCCAAAATCTCCAAGTATGTCCCAACAGAGAGCTGGCAATCCTAGTTAGGGAGCTTTAGATGCAGCACTATTAGCATAAGAACCTACAAACACAGACTTTGTTGGGTACATGAAAGAATCAGCTCCATTTAATACAGCACTTTTTTCCCAACAGTGCCCAGCCAAATGCCCAAGAGATGCTGATGAAAATAATGGACATGGACAGTGGAGACCTAGGTTCAACTCTCTGCTCAACCACAAAACAAACTGGGCAACCCTGGGTCAATGATGTATCCTATTCTACCCCACAGGATTGTTGTAAGGATAAAAGGTCCGGGAATCCTGAATCCCATACTGAGTTTCTTGGAGAAAGTCTGAGATCAAATCTGTAATAAATAAGCAGATGTTGCTTTAGCATCATTTGAAACAGATCTTACCTGAAATGTGCAACTCAACTCTGTTGCATGCATACACTCAATGCTGTAGCTTTTGTATTTGAATAAAGGGATATCTTTCTTCTTTCTCAGTGTCAAGTCTCAAACTGTACATACTGTGGAGCAAATGTTTGCTACCCTGTCCTCATCCTATGATAATCAATACAGCTCATCAGGTTTATGAGACAAATCTCTAGACTCTGAGCTCTTCCAAGCTAGCATCAAATAAGAATCTTCTAAACAAAGCGGAGTGTAATAAGCCAACTGATATAGAGGAGATGACAGATTGAATTTCTTCCAACTGCAAATGTTTACGTCATAGCCTTCCTGACATTCCAAAGGACTAGCATTAAACTAGAACATCACTAGCTAGTTATTCTTTAATTGGCTGAATAAACTTCAGATGTACAAATTTCTGATTGCCTGTTATCATTCCCACCAGTGGAAGATCAGGATGCAGGTCACGTATTCACACGTAGTCCTGCCCAGTCAGAGTTATTCCTTAAAGCACATATAAAGTTCTGGGGAAACATGTCTATGTCATCCTCAGCCTCCTTGTAGCAAGCAAGTTTCTGAAAGCACAGCAGGATACTGAAGTCCAGGGGGACATCAACCAACTACTTTCCGTGCCCCTTCCCAATCAACCTGAAGGTCTGCTTCAAGACCAGTCACCTCTTTTTATTCTCCACCATCCAGGGCCGGCCCCAGGCTTTTTTGCACACCAGGCAAGATTACCTTCTGGCACCCCTCCCCCCGTGCACCCACCAATTTTCAAACATAAATGCATTTTAGGAAAAATGAAAAACACAAGATTTGAAATTGCTAATTTTTTTAAATTGTGAGAACAAGTAATATAATCTCTGATTTTCTCTCTCAAACAGAAAAATCACACAGCATTTTGAAAAATCCTGTTCTCACTGTACAAGCCCATCGACTCCAGATAATAACTAAATTAACAGGTTCTCTTCTCAAAGCAGTTACTTGCAAATGGAACTGAACAGTGATAGGGATCCCTAACTCAAATACCAACAACAGGGTTTGGTTAGAATAAATATGTATCTTTCCTCTAATGCTTTTCAATTTGATTTAAATTCCCCATGAAGAAATTCAACTAAAAATAATGAAAATGGTGATGGGAGTTTTTCTAACCACCCACAGAGAAATGCAAACACACAAAACCAGAATGTATTTATGTGACAACAGCAGAAGCAGAAAAAACTAGATAAAAGGGGGCAAAGAACTTTTTACTGAGAAAGCAGAATGAAGGGAAAAGACTAAATTGGCACATTTTGGAAGAGAAGTGATACAAAGGAAAAAAGTGCAAACATGAAAACTGGAAAGAGGGAAGAGGAAGCAGAGGATAAACTAAACAAAGTAATATACAGAGTGTTATGTCAACAGACCGACACTAGGGGTCTGCGTTCGTAGTCTCTAGCTTGGCTCCTAACACAATAGGGGCCAAGGATCCTAGACCACTTTCTAGTCCACCAATAGGAACTCTGGCGGGAGATTCAAACCCTCCAGTAAGACCACAGATGTGTCTGGGGTGGGTGTATATAGTTAGCCCTTGGTGGGCGATGGGTGTCTTTTGTGTGAAGTACAATAAACGTGACCTGTTCAGTATGTCGTAGTCCGGTTCTCAATGCTGCGAACCCAGTACTTTACACAGAGATTAATACAAAGCAAAAAAAAGACATAGGTATAGATAAAATTGGGGAAGAACAGAATGGCCACAGAATTAAATGAAAGTGAAGGGAGCAGAGAAAAACTGTGAAGATTCAATGGAAGAAAAACAATGACAAAAGTAACAGGAGAAAGAAAAATATTAGCATATCAAGTGAAAAATCCAAAACACAACTGGAAAAATTGGTGCAGAAAGTAGTCTAAAGATGGGACAGCAGAGAACTGGAAGGGAACAGCAGGATCGCAGATGCTTTAGGAAAGGGAGTGGGGTTATTTAGTCCCCTTACTTTGTTTGCTGCTGGGTTTTTTTAATCTTCCCTCATATTGTTCTCAGGCGCGCTCCGCCCTCCTCTCAACCTCCTCCCAGGCTGGGCAGTGAGGCTGGAGGGGCTTTAACCCCTTGTTGGCTGCGACCCAGGAGATCCCTGCCTTCCCCAGACCAGGGGCGGCAGGGGCGCATTCGCCAGTGAAGAGATCTAGCCTGTAGCTCTATTCCCCCCTGCCACCGTCCCCCCATTTTTTTTAAAGCCCCTTTGGTTTGTACCGCTGACTTGTGCAATACTGTTCTGAAAGCCCTATTTGGGCGGGCAGTGTCTGAACAGCGGGGAAAAGGTTTTGAGTTTATTTCCCATCATGGTACGATTTTCGCGGGGGAAGGAGAGGAAGGGCCCGAAAGCAAAAGGGGGAGGGACACGCAGTGGTGACTGGACTCTGAACTTCACAAGGGAGTCGAGCGTGGCAGCAGCTACAAGCTGAGCAAGAGCCAGGGCTTCATGATGGGAAGGGGAAAAGCAGAGAGCCACCACCAGGGGAAGTTAGCAAGGGAAGGAGCTGAGGCCCATCTGCCAACTTTTTCAGGGAGAGAAAGCAGCAGGGGGACCCCGCACCTACCCAGGTTTAATGGAGCCAGTGAGGGGAAAGGGTGGGGGAGAAGCAGCTCTTTCCATTCCCACCCTAGCAGCATAGCAGCCGTTAGCAGGCACACAGCAAGTCCAAGCCCAGCCAGAAGTATGCAGCCAGGAGGCAGCAGCAGCCGAGCCTGGAAGCGGGGACCAACGCCCACCCGGGGGCACCCCCTTGCCATCCTCTGCCACCTCCTCCTCTTTCTCCACTTCTGCCTCCCCGGCTTACCAGCATCAGTGAAGGGGCGTGAGATGGGGGTGATGAGGGGGGTCCACTGTCAAGGCCACTGCTGCCGCCAGCAGGTGCAGCAGCAGGAAGGGCACCTGAGGAGCAGCACCGGCCCAGACTCCCTCTCCTTTCTGATCTGGCTGGCAGCTAGGAGGCCAGGTGGGCGCGGGGTGGGGAGGGGTGGGCCCATAGGGAGTTCTGCACCCCTCTGGGGTCTCCACCCTAGGCCATCGCCTAATTGGCCTAATGGGAGATCCAGGCCTGCTACCATCCTACAAACAAAAGGATAAAGATTGCACAAGGACAGCACTGCTGAGAAGATGAAGCATATTTATTATGTAAATAACTCTGCTGTTGTCACCATTGGTGCCCCCCTCCTGCTACTCCCTCCCTTGGCAAAAAGAGCTAATTTGAAGTCAGCATCGTTCGATCCAGCTCAGCCTCTCTCCATAATTATTGGCTGCTCATTTTAGAAGCTCTAATTTATACATCATTGTGCTTGTGTGCATGTGTGTGTGTAGGTCCTCTTTGTCTATGTATATATTATTTCCTGTTTGCAGTCTATATCAACAAATGCACTCCCTTTAGACAGGAAAGCAAAAGATTGAGGTGCGGGTGGTGGCTTGTTCTGTATTTTGCCACAAGGGGCAGACTACATACTCAGGTGGGTAGCCGTGTTCGACTGAAGCAGCAGAACAAAATTTGAGTCCAGTGGCACCTTTGTTGGTCTTAAATTTTATTCTGAGTATAAGCTTCCATGTGCAAGCAAGAAGTGTGCTTGCACATGGAAGCTTATATCCTGGGGGGCCCCAAGCAGGCAACCCCCCACCCCCAGTGGGGGAATGGCAAGCCTAAATTTAAGATAAAATACAATCCCCCAATCAGAAACTACACTAACAAGTAGATAAATATCTAAATCTAAAATTATACAAACTAAAATTAAAAGCCATTTTGAAATGAAATAGAAAGCTAGGGTTCCCTTGTAATAACCAACTTGTGAATGTTCCAAGCATATCTTCCTAACAAGGACCTTTTAGAGGCTTTAAAATTCCATTCATGCAAAGTTCCACCTCATCACTAGACCTTCTCTTTATTTAAAGCATTATCTGATGTCAGGAGTTCAAAATACTTAATACTTTCCACACAATTCTCCATTAAGTTAGTACAGAGCTATTATAGACATATTATAGATGGACCACAGAGAAATCACACATCTTAACCAAGGTCACAATACTTGGCATAATATTTTACATCCTAACCAATGGGGTCACTCTTATTTTCTTGCTTTCTTTTCTTCAGAAAAGATTACGGGCAGTAGAAATTAGACTAAAAATAATCCAAGCGATACTCAGTTAAGAGCCCATTTGTATGTGAGACCAGGATTTGCTGTAGCATTTTGACATTGTTCAGGTCACAGCCTCTTGTTGCTCTTCATACTGACCTCAATAGCAATGTGGAAAGACCATCAAGGAAAGGTTAAATGCTGATCAGTGTTAATGGAGCACTTAGATGAATCTCAGAGCCCATCTGTAAATGGGAGAGTAACCTCTCTCAAAGAATCGAAAGGTGTTTTTCCTACTTCGTAGAGTCTAAAACCTGGCTAGCCACTTCTCACCAGTCTGTGATTAAAGAACTGGGAAATCTCTTTGGTCCATCCTTCTCAAAAGCTATGGCTGTGCAGTTGCACAGTAATTGACCAAAACCCAAATGGAATATACTCCATTCTTTGATACAGTTATTATAACTAATCCCAACTAAAATGAATATTATATAGTCTGGAGGAGGGCAGGGTTTGGGGAGGGGAGGGACCTCAGTGAGGTTGCCAGCTCTCTGTTGGGAAATACCTGGAGATTTTGGAGGTGAAGCTTGAGAAAGGTGGAGTTTGAGGAGGGGAGGGACTTCAGTGGGATATAATGGCACAGAGTCCACCTTCCAAAGCAGCCATTTTCTCCAGGTGAACCAATCTCTATAACCTGGAGATCAGTTGTAATCCCAGGAGATCTCCAGCTACCACCTGGAGGCTGGCTACCCTATCACCTCAGCAGGATGTAATACCAGAGCATCCACCCTTAAAAGCAGCTATTTTCTCCAGGGGAACTAATTTCTGTTGCCTGGAGATCAGTTGTAATTCTGGGAGACCTCCAGGCTTCACCTGGCAGCTGGTAACCCTATTTAGTGCCTGGGTCTCTGGTTCAGAATTTAAGAAAGTAAGAAGGTGGTGGTGGGCGGGAAAGAATAATTCAACAGATAGGCAACTGTGGTATCAGCAAAGTCACATACAGATCTTACCAAGAGGATTATACTAGGCCTTGTTCTTGCCAGGATTGCTACCAAAGAGGGTCAATAGGTTTCTCTTTCCAAGGCCCCGGTCACACAGGTCAGATAATGCAGGGGGGAGGTGTGACTGTTCGCCCCAGAGCAAAATAAAGTGCGGTAGCCCAATCACACGGTCCCTCGAGTCTCTGTGCTTAGGCTGTTAGCTGGCAATCACACGGCAATGCTGCAGCATGGCAAAGAAGTGGCACGGCGCAATCACACAAGCGTTTCGCGTTTGTGTGCATGTGCCGCAGAACAGCACTGCTTTCAGTTTTGTGTTTGTGCACATGCACTTATGAAAAACATCTGGTTTGCAATGGGACGGGTGCCAGATGCCACGAGATACTAGCACTCCCACGATCAGACGCCCGCCTGTGCCGCATGTTTTCCAGATACTAGTGCACTTTCCTTGGTACTTTTTAACTCCGCATCTTCGGCGGGATGCCACGGGTTGGCCACAGGCGCACTACACTTCCCAGATGTTGTGGTGCGATTGTGCCCTGAAAATCCACCTGACATTCGTGCCTTTCGCGCGGCAAAATCTCCGTGTGACAGGGGCCCAAGTTGGTTATACCAGTTACTGCTTGGAGGGAAGAATGTTGATTTGGTTCTGTGCAAATGAAATGGCTCCTGTTTGCTTCTGTTTTCTGTCCTGGCTATGCCTGCCAGTAGGCCACAGGGGAAAATATTTAGCTTGTGCATGCTGATGAAGAGGCAGGCGACACAGCAGAACATGGGATGGATGCAAGGTACACGAGTGCACACTCTTCTATAATGGGCAGTGTCTGATGTACCATTTTCATGTATTTTGGGGATGTTTGAGAAACCCACATATATCCCAAGGAACATGTGGCTTTCCCCAAATAGGGACTGAGTCAGGGTGGGAAAATGGAAAGAAGGCTGCATTTCCTTTCCCACAAGCACCAAGGCCCTGATCTAATCAGGCTCAGCATGCACAAGAATTGAAAAGAACCCACGTCTCATGTGAGTTTGTCATTTCTAACATTGGTTGGTGACCCAGACCCAATCTTTGTGCTCCATAATGTGTCAAGAGGAATTTAAGTCACAAGCAGTAAAACAGCAGCCGTAGCAGGGGGTGGGGGAGTGAGAGGCAGGCAGGCAGGCAGGCAAACCGGGGTGAAACAAGAGGAGATATAAGAGGTTAAGTGCTGAGGATGGATCTGAGGTCCCATCTTTCATCAGATCAGTTACTGCTTGGAGGGAAGAATGTTGCCCAGCCATTTCCCCTTCCTCCTAGTGGCTATTTGTCTCACTAGGAGAAAAAGATTTTCCTTGCCCTGTACTCCCTTTGTGTTTAAAAATAGACACCCTCCCCCACTGTTTCATCAATAGAGATGGATTCCTATATGAGGATCCCCTTATTATATATTATTTGTGCTCATGACCTGCTTTCCTGGGTTGCCAAACATCCGGCACTGCCCACTGTGCAAGAGAGAATTATAATTACCTATAGAACTGAGGACTTTTCTCATACCTGCCTGAAAACAAGAAGACAAGGGTCCACATGTGATAAGAACCATGAGCAGGATGGAGAAAAATAAACCAGCTATGTTTCCTCTGCTGGAACCAGTGGAAACACATAAAGAAGAGAATAAAGAAATTGTGCACATGTAATAACTAAAATGAACCAATACTGACAAGCCATTTTTGTGTGCACACTTACTGAACATTTATTCCAAATAAACAATTGTTGGACTTTTTATGTTTTATTACCAGGGTTATGCCTCATTATGTCAGAGATCTGCTTAAGGACCCGCTAACTTGTGTGAGATGACATGAAAGACAAGCCAGGGATTACTCACGTGTCCTCCCTATTATTAGTAGCCACTTTGTCTTGTAGTTCCTGAAAGCAGACAATTTTGTATGACCTTGTTCACCAGTTTGGAACAAACCTTTAGCTCACTGGTTCCCAAAGTGGTCCATACCTGGGGGGTGCTGGAATGATCCAGGTGGGTGGTAGGAGCCTTGGGTGCAATTGGGGGGTGTTGAATAAAAATAAGGGTGGTGGTGGAAGCATCTCCCTTATATATAAAAGCCGAATGGTGGTGGCACTTCTCTAGAACATTCCACACGCTCCGGAATTGGTTGGCGCCCTGGTGTGTCACTCAGAATCTGTGCCTATCCATTGGCTGCATTGTTTGAGTCTCGCCTCCAACATTCTAAACAGTTTGCTGTTCCTCTCCCCCCCACAGCCAGTCAGGTTATTTGCATATGCAGCCTCATTGGCCTTTGCCTCGGAACACAGAGGTCGTTTGCATATGCGACTTGATTAGCTTTTGCCTCTAACATTCTAAACAGTTTGCTGTTCTGAGGTAAAATGTGTCCAATCTCCAGGTGAGGGCTGGAGATCATTCAGAATTACAACTGCTTTCCAGATGGCAGAGATCAGTTCCCCTGGAGAAAATGGTGGGCTCTGTATCCTTATATGCTGCTGAGGT